>NC_034605.1:30156650-30192819 GCF_900095145.1 Mus pahari | reverse complement strand
ACTTCTATCTCCCAGCCTCCAGATTAGGTTCACTGGTGAGCCTTCCAATTCTGGATTGTAGTTCATTTCAAATATAGTCAAGTTGACAACCAGGAATAGACACTACATACATGAATACACAGAATATACATGGTAAACATCATATACATGCATACACAGAATATACATGGTAAACATCATATACATGAATACACAGAATATACATGATAAACATCATATAGGGATGTATCCTGGCTTTTTTCATCTGAAATGTTCGGACTCAAAAATTTTTTTTTCCAAATTTTATATATTTGCATGTATAAATGAGATATCATGGAGAGGAGAGCAAAGATAAGCATTCATTTATCTGTCACCACACCTTATCAATGTAGGCTAAAGACAGCTTTACACAGGAGATCAGGCGTGAAATTTTCCAGTTAAGCATGGCTTTATGGTGGTGCTCACTGAAGAGTGTCAGATTTGGGAGAAGTATTGAGTATGGTATTAGGGAGGCCCAAAGTTACTACCTTATTGTAAACTGCCCCTTTCCACCTTCGTTCACTGCAAATCAAATCTCACTAATCAACATGGATTTATCCTTATTCCTTATTCAACTTATTCCTGAATCAAAGGCCATTAAATGAAATCCCATTTCTATTATCTTGATCGGGTAAAGTTTGCATGAAATCCAAACCAATTTTTTTTTTGACAGAAAGTATTTTTATTTGCAAACATACAGAAAAGTAATAAATAGCAGCATAGAAGGTAGTGCATACCATTAAATATCATGCAGGAGGGTTTATTTGAAACCCCAAGGAACAAGAAACCTACTGCTAGTGAGTAGGCAGTAGTAGAGGGCTGCTATACAACAGGATTTCTATCTACATCACATTATTTATAGGATTTTAGACCTGTCTGGTCTCATGACTGTCTTCTATTTGAACTTTGCTTAGAAAAGAGGTTGCTTATGTACATAGAAGCACCTTGAGGATGAGTTATTTAAGACACAAATTAGTACAGAGGCTAAAGAAACCTATAAGAAATGCTGTCTCTCAATCTTGCATCCTAGCAAAGCTGTTTTCAGACAAATATCATGATTTCTTTGTCAAAAGCTTTATAGGGTTCAAATTCACTTCATGAGTTCTCTAGGAAAACATATTTTTAAAAGGAACCCCCACTCTTCTTTTCTACGTTTATCAGTGTGGGCACATGTACATATATGCATGGACCTTTGTACTAGTGCAAGTAAGATGACAGTTTGAAGGAACTGGTAACTAACTCTCCGTTCATATTGGCATCAGAACTCATGTACTTAGGCTTGAGAGTCAGTTCCTTTACCAGAGGAGATATTTCCTTGACCTTTAAAACATATTTCATGTTTTTCCCTGTTTTCTAGTTTGCTGTTTTTGTGTTTGTTTGACTGGATTTGGTTTGCTATAATTACATTTGTTTGGATCTGTACCCACTTCGAAGTCCAGGTTATCCTTTTACTATATAACCCAGTCTAGCATCAAATTCATGGCAATCTTCCTGCCTTACCTTTTCAAATGCCATGAATATAGGCATGAGTCACCAAAAATGGAGAATGCTAGTTCCTTCTTAAATAGTTGAATAAATATAAGTTGTCTCTATTTAAAGTTTACATTCCAAAATGTTACTGTGTATAGGTGTGTGTGTGTGTGTGTGTGTGTGTGTGTAACAAAATAGTTAAAAAAATTAATTTGTCTCTTCTCCTATTTGAAAGTTATTTTTTATTAATAAGGTGAAATCAGCTGTAATTTATTCAACTATCTGTTACCTCTCACTAGATACACTCATAAGGTTATGTATTAAAAAATAGAATTCTTCTGCCTACATTGCCTAAGGTTCTATCCTAGCTCTACTGGCTGTCTCTCTTTAAATTGAGGCATTATGTTCAAGGTTTCTGTTTGTAGTATTTGTGCATAGAAAACTCCTTTTGTTACTAAAAGAAAGTGTGGGAAATAGTTTTTTTTTTTTTTTTTTTTAAGAGTAGTAGAGCTAACTACTGAATTGCTCTCTGGAGTTAAAGGTTCCAATTTAATGATTTGTATACAGGGACTTTAGCGTGATTGCTAGGTAAAGATGTTCACAAAATTAGATAACATGATGGTCCCCGCCCTCCTGGGGAAACAAGCCAGTGCTTATTTAAGCTCAACAGCAGCTATGAGAAAAATAACCACAGGCAGACCCTGAGGACTTTTGGTGGGATATTGTAGAAATTAAGTAAATATTTTTAATGGTTCATGACCTCAGGTTATGAGTATCTGAGGAAGCTGGAGCCAGCAACTTGGAAACTGATTCAAGTGGGAATACTTTAAAGTCTGACAGACTTCATATGATGGAGCACTGATCAGGGAAATGGGAGCACAGGGAGAGCATTTCTGGGAGGTTTCCAAGTGAAGGTTTTATCAAGTTAATCAGTGAAGACCTTGCTGAGTTCTCACATATTGTACAGAGTAATCACATGGTGTATTGAGTGTTTACGTAATGTGCAGAGTCCTCGCACAATATGCTCAGTGGTCATACAGAGTGTAGAGTACTCACAGTGTGCAGAATACTCACACAGTGAGGTGAGTACTCACACAGTGTGCAGAGGATTCATACAGTGAGCTGAGTGCTCACATAGTGTGTAGAATATTCATACAGTATGCTGAGAGCTCACACAATGTTCAGAGTCCTCACACAATGTCCATAGTACTCACACAGTGTGCTGAGTTCTCATATAGTGTGTACAGTGCTCATGCAGTGTGTGGAGTCCTCGCACAGTGCAGCAAGTACTCACACAATGTGGTGAGTGCTCACACAGTGTGCTGGGTGCTTAGTGTGTAGCATCCTCACACAGTGTGCTGACTGCACACAGTGTGTAGAATATTCATTCTGTGTTCTGAGTGCTCACACAGTGTACAGAGTACTCACACAGTGTGTTGAGTGCTCACACACTATGCTGAGTGATCACACTGTGTACAGAGTAACTCACACAGTGTGCTGAGTGTTCACCCAGTGTGCAGAGTACTCATGCAGTGCAAGACACTCAGGAGGAAAGAGTTAAAATTTGTTTACACTCACCTCTAACACAGTCTAATTACATCATTAACTAAGTCTGGACTTTCTAGGTATCTCGTAGTCTAGAACTAAAACTTTTGAATGCCTCATTCTCTGATGAAGGCACCCAATAGCTTTTTTTCTGCACATTTTCCTCCTGCCCAGGCCTGCTGAAAGATTTCTTCCCTGTGCACATGACTGGGGTGTTTAATATTAACCAGGAATACAACTTAAAATTAGGTGGCAGGTTTTAGATTCAATACATCTTTTATCTCCCTGTCTTTTATTCCCCTGAATTTGGTGAAAATAAGAAAGAAAATTAGTATTGACAGCGTATTTGCAAAAAACTTCTGTTAGAAAAAAAAAAAAAAAAAAAAACAAAAAAAAAAAACCACACAGATACTGTTTCGAATTCCAACCTTTTGGTTTTACAGATATTTAATGAGAAAGTAAATCAATGACTAATTGAGAGCGTTGGTAGTTCAATATTATGATGCATATTAAGTTAACTAGATATATTTTATGATCTAGCTTGACATGTTCAAAAATAATCAAAACAAAATAACAACAACCCAAAACCCCAAAATTCAGGCCGATGGCTCAACAACTGAAGGCAGTTGCTTATAAGCCTGATGACCTGATTTTGGTCCCTAGAAGCCACACAAGGTAGGAAAGAATCTACTTCCTTAAGTTGTTCTCTGTTCTCCATATGTGTGCCATGACATGTGCAATAGACCAATAAATATTAAATAAATTAATAAAATTTAAAACTTGAAGTGTTTGATAGTATATTTATATTCAGTGTTATATTAGTTGACTTGTTACTTTCATGAAGCACCTAATATAACATGGGAAAGAAGAAAGGATTTATTTTGGTCACTGTTTACTCATGACAGGAACTATGTGGTGGCAAGTAAATGAGGCAGCTGGATACATTACAGTGCACCATAATGGAGATAGCCATGGGACCAGACTGTAAAACCCAATGCTCCTCCCAGATGCCTCACTTCCTCCAGTGAAGCTCCACCTCCTAGAGCTCCCCAAACCTTCTAAAGCAGCTAAGGACCAAGTGTTCAAAACGAACAGGAGTTCATAGAATTCGTGTCACTGTACATCATCTCTCTGTTTTGTTACCTTTCGCCTTTAGAATGAACTAATTGCCATTGCTGCTGGTGTACCTGTGTGCTCATACCGAGCTCTCTCTCCTTTCCTTAGGTATCTATTTGTCTGCTTCAGAGTACTCAATACCCTGCTAATTCTTCTGCTAATACTGATTTAAGGGTGAATGACACTCCTCTGAACTCTAGTAGGTGCCTCTTATCTAAAATGGAGTTGCTCACCTTTACAGAGACTTGCTCTCAGCATTAGCCATGCAAATGTCATCATGTAAGCTTTAACTATTTTTGCAGGGGAATCAGAAGTCACCAGAGATGTAAACATAACATTTTAGCTGGGTACACTAGACTTGAGTGTAAAAGTGAGAACTCTCCTGCTGGTTGGTATAGCTAAAGAGCCCTGGTAGGTTTCCACACAAGAGACCTGGGGACAATAACCAGAATTTCATGGGAAATGACACTCCTCTAAGTAATTCAACTGCTGTGACATTGTCGTATAAAACTGAGCTCTAGTGTCCCAAGCCATCAAAGCCATAAGATTAATTTCCCTCCAGTTGGCCGCTATTCTGGCCTTTTTGCTTTGGCTACAGCAGTGAAAACAGATGCATCCCACGGGATCAACATATAATCACACCCTGGTTAGATCACAGTTTTAGATATGTTTTGGTTTTCCTTTCTTTTCTTATATTTTCTTTTTCTTTCTTTCTTTCTTTCTTTCTTTCTTTCTTTCTTTCTTTCTTTCTTTCTTTTGGCTTATTTATAGAATGAATGTGGTTGAGAGTAAAAAGAAAAACATGAGGCCATCTGAGGTTGTTTTTGAAGAATCAATGCAATCGTGCGATACTGATTTTTACTGTGAAGGCAAGCATGACAGAGTGCTGACAAAGGTTCTCTGTAAGTTTCCTTCGCAGTGATGACTTCTGTCCCTAGTGGAAAAGCTGAGAAGGCTGAATTGCATTTATATTTTGCCCTATTGTTCTTGCTTTCCTTTTAATTTCTGGGTCGCTTCATCTTGTAAATCAGATTGTACCCATGAAATATTGACCACAGTAACTTGTGAAAGATATGCAATAAAAAAAAATTCCAAAATTTATGACTTTGGCTAAAGATGTATGGAAATCTTGAGGCTGAGTTATAGCAAAACAATGGGAGCGTGGGGCAGGAGGGAACTGCCTACAGGCTGGGTCTAGGACAGTTTTTCCAGTCATGTTATTGGGGGGTTGAGTTAATACATGAGATCAAAACAAAGGTATCTTTTAAAAGTCTCAAAATAGATAAGCAGAGTTAAGTTAAACTTAACTGATGATACATACTCACAGGCAAGCTGCCAATAGATTAAAACATGACAAGTCTTTGAAAGTCATGATGTTTTACATCACTATCTGAAGGGACAGATCCATGTACCTCTGGATGCCAAGATGTGTCAGTGGTGTTGAAAATGTCCATGTCTTAGAGAAATGAAGGACTTCTACCTGATAGAAAAGTGCAGCTCCATCTTCATCCAAGTTCAACCAAACCATGAATACAAGCATAAGGAACATGTTTCTATCCACCTACAGAAATAAAAATATGTATTTAAAATTTATGGCAGGTTCAGTGATGCACAATTGTAATTCCAGTGCTTGGGAGGTTGAGACGGGAGGATTGCACATTTGAGGTAACACAGTGAGATACTAAATAAATAAATTCATCCTACAGCTTATGTATGTATATTAACCTTCTTAAAATTATTAGAGATACATATGTGTGATTGATGTTCAGTTCTTCCAAGTAATTTATATAATTTATTTTTTTCTTTTCTCTTCTTTTCTTTCAACTAGGTCTCGCTATATAGCCTAACTATCTTGAAGCTCATGATATAGATCAGCCTGTCCTCGTACTCACAGAGATCTATTTGCCTCTGCTTTCTGAGCCTTATCTACTAATATTCCCTTGTCATTATGTTGATTAAAGACAGTTTCTCTAAAATACAATCAAGAGAATTAAATTTAGAGAGTAAAGTAATAGTAAATTTAGCAAGTAGAATATCCTCTTACACCCCCACATAAATGCTTCAAATTTCCTCATAATTAAAACAGTGGAGTGTGTGTGTGTATGTATGTGTGTGTGTGTGTGTGTGTGTGTGTGTGTGTGTGTGTGTGTATAATCATTAGTCATTATTTTTAGAACTACAAGTGTTATAAATTGATAAACCTGGACTCATTTCTAAAGTTTCACCCACGTATCTAGGGAAATGATATTATTTATATCCTTGAAAAGGCTCATGCCCAAACACAGAGTAAATTCTAGAACTCCTTTTCCTCTATTGCTTATATTCTTAGTGGCAGAACAACCCACAGTTGGTGTCATGGTTTGTATATTCTTGGACCAGGGAGTGGCACCATTTGGAGGTGTGGCCTTGTTGGAATAGGTGTGACCTGGTTGGAGTAGCTGTGTCACTGTGGGTATGGGCTTAAGATCCTCACCCTAGTTGCCTGGAAATCAGTCTTCCATTAGCACCCTTTGGATGAAGATGTAGAACTCTCAGCTCTGCCTGTGCCATGCCTGCCTGGATACTGCCATGCTCCCACCTTGATGATAATGGACTAAACCTCTGAACCTGTAAACCAGCCCCAATTAAATGTTGTCCTTATAAGAGTTACCTTGGTCATGGTGTCTCTTCACAGCAATGGAAACCCTAATACAATTGGTTAGCACAAAAGGGGCCAAAGAAAGCAATATAAAGGAAACAGCAGGTCTGAAAATTAACAACAAATCTACTTCTATAAAACTTTCCATGCAGTGCTTTGTTCTATGAGCATACAAGATATTGAAATCTTGAGGGTGGTGGAGCATTCTGTGCACATTGGGACAGAACATACACGATAATAAAGGCCAAGTTGGAGCTCTGCCTCTACCATGGAATGTGAATTCCGAAGCACCATTTAACCTTGTCCATGGTCTTCAGTTAGGCAGATATGAGGGTTTGAGTCAGGATATTCCTCTTTGCCCCTTTCTGTCTGAGACCCTGCAGTCTAAGTCTACTTGGTGATCCTCTGTTCCATATGCTAACAGTCACTGTGTCCTTCTATTGATCTTGAAATCAACCTTCTACATCTGAACTCTCTCATTTTGCAATTGATTAATTAGGACCTTGGAACTGTCATACCAATTGAGACATTTGTTTCATTGTCTACTTCTTACTTAGCCATTTGTAAGTGTGAGTCTGGCTTACAAATTAAATTACCTAGCTTTTAATTTCTCACATTTCCTACAACTTAACCTGAAGTAAATAAAAAACCAGAGAACCCTTTTAAAGTTCCATGTCTTTCTTGCTGTTGACATCTTATTCTCTGTTTTCCTTGTCCTACATCTATGGCCTCTTGTGTTTGTGTGTGTGTGTGTGTGTGTGTGTGTGTGTGTGTGTGTGTGTGTGTGTGTGATAGAAAGACACACACATACATTTTAGTGGGTAGGGCTGAGCAGTCAGAAGCAAAGTTCAGAGTGATTAGGTAATCATAGAACTTTCTCTGCCAAACTCATTTATCAAAGTTATTCTTAGCATCCAAAGTTTACACCAATGCAGTCCGCATGTTTTGCCTAACTCACTTCCTTCTCTTCCCCCTATCTGTGTACCTGGAAGGACCCACACCCCCAAAATACATTTCACTCCAAGGTAACAGCCTCAGTAAAACAAGACTCATTCTAATTAGAATGAGCACCAAGTTTTACTATACAGCTTTAAAAATAGCTCTTTACAGAAACATACATTCTCGGCAGCATTTTTAATAAGACTTTTGGAAAGGTGCCCATACTCCAGGAGCCTAAAGAAAACTTACTGTGGCCACACGGGCACTTCTTTAACAGTGGAAGCCAGCAAAGTTTCCCTTAGATTCAGGGGAACGGGATTCTTTACTCCAAGTTCACAAAGATTCTCTGTCCTGTGACTCCTTTCTCTGTCCAAACTTTTTTCACATACCAATCGTCACAGAAAATGCAGGATGTAGTGAAAAGAAGCCAATCTGTAATACGCCACCGTTGATCTCCTCTCCTTTCTCTCCACTCTACATTTCTTTCCAGTAAACATCATTTCTTTGGTACAATTCAAGTATATGTGAAGACGTTCCTCTTCATCTTGTGACTGATTCAATCTTTTCAATTAGAAAGGAGGCTGCCTTGAATATGTAGGTAGGTGGCCTTCTCCAATGAGGAGATGGTGAGAGATTTATGATCTTGAAAGGAGTCCTGTCCACACAGATGGTGAATCAGTGCTTCTCCAGCAGCTATCTCTGCCTCATTTCCTCCTGCCAAATTCCTTTGCTATCACATTCTGTCATGCTTCTCTTCTGTCCCCTTCAATTGGCAGGAACATTTACAAATGAAATCCTCACTAAGGTGAAGCTAAGAGATTTTTTTTTTTTTTTTTTTTGCCTTCAAGGTCTGAATTTAGAAAACTGTCTTTCCTCATAGCAACTGATAACATCTCCTGTGTCTGAGAACAGAAGGGAAAATCCATCTGTTTGTAGGAAGAGTAAAATGAGTTTTACACAAGGTACTCTATTGTTGACATTTATTTCAAACACTAGAAGCATTTGAGTTTGAAGTAGAAATACTACATGTCTAAGAGTAGGGTTTTTATTATTGCATGCAAAAGTCACATTCACTAGGAACATAAGAAATGGCACTTTGAATAGGCACTTTTCTTCCCTCAATGTCATTTCTTCCAAAACGTATAATTTGTAACATTAAAGCTAGTGACAAATTGGAAAACTACCAATAGACATGTGATGTGCCTTAGAACGATCATTGCTATTTAGACTGTCCCCAGTTTTGTCCTCATTTTGGTGTCCTTGATGTAGAGAGAAATGACTAATTGAAATGTGTCTGATAGCATGTAGGCTTTGAATACTTTTCTTTAGAGTTTTGGTGCACGTAACAAATATTAATTTCATCTGGTGAGGAAATGATGTACAATCTAGGCCTCAGCAAATGGCTGAATCAGCAGAAACAAGCTGCCTGACTGCTGTGTACCACGAGTTCATCATTACCTAAAAGTAGCTCCTGGGAACTGTCTGGTTTGCATCATTTTAATGATGTGTTGCAGAATATATCTGAGATCCTATAAACAGTCTCCCCTTTGTTTAAGAGGAAGGACAAGAAAGAGAAAATAAGGGAAATGATTCATGTTGCAAAGTGAGCAGTCTCAAAAACAATTAATGCACCATGTACAAAAACAAGATACTTTTGACTAGCCATGACACCCCCACCCATACCTAGGTGTGTATGAGTGTGAGTGTATGTGTGCTTTTGTCCCAAAATGTTTATTACAATTATCTCTTACATGTTCCTATGCTCTTTAAAGACTCTATCCATGTTCAAAATGGAACTCATTCCTATTTTAATATGGAAACATACATATTCTGTATAAGAATAAGTATAAGAAATAAAATAAGTATAAGAAGTATAAGAAATAAAAGGTCTGCCTTGTTGGTTTTGATATACTGGAAAGTGGAACAGATTCCTTTTTGTTTGTTTTTTATTTACTACTTAGAAAATAAGTAGATTTAAGGGTCAGAGATAAGATTTTTCACTTTTTAAATTTTTTAAAGATATTTTCTTTATTTACATTTCAAATGTTATCCAGAAATTGACCACTTTTCTTCAACATTTCTTGCCAGTCTGTTGAACCCTGAATTCTTCTAATTATTTCTTACATGTAACCCCAAAGACATCTCAGTAAATGAAATCCAACATTCTTTTGATGGTACATGGGAGATTTATGGTCTTATGTCTACTAATTCAGCTTTATTTCTCACCCTATTTCTTTCCCATTACTCAAAATTTCTCCAAACTGAAACCTTGTGTTTTAAAGCTTGCAAATTATATCCTGTTTTTTGAACTTTTCATTCTCCTTTCTAATAATTGAATACCACTTTTGCATGAAATAGCTAACTCATCTCAACTTGCCTTTCTAAAAAATTTCCAACTTTCTTAGTATCATAACTGCCATTTTTCCAATTTTTTTATGAATTTGAGTTGAACATCTACTTACTTCCGTGACTATTCAGTTACTATCAGACCCTTCATGGCAGATGTGTAATATGCTAATCCTTCTGTGTGTAATATGACTATTGTGGAATATAGATTGCTGTGGTGAGTTACAGAGTTCATATTCCTGTAGTCATGGCAACAGAATAAACAATAAAACAGCTATAGGTAAGAGAATGGGTCTCTGAGAAGCAGTAGAAATCTATCCGTATTCTAGTAAGCAACCTTTCATGTATGTACCTATATTTAAGCTCAATAAACACATTGTTTCATCAAGTTGAACTTGGGGAGAATAATTTCTTTCATCCATCATTGGTGACCTATACTGTTCTAGAGATGTGTTTCCATTTCTCAGGAAAAGTAATATAACAGCAGGGATCATATCCAATTCCATTTGGTGTCTCTTACATTTATTTTTTTTTTAAAAGTGCTAGGAGTTGCATGTTATCCCCCCAAATATAACAACCAATGTGTCATGATGTAATCAAGACTTTAGAGTCACATGTTTGTAACGCAAGACCTTGTGTCACAAACAAACAGAAAAGGAAGACAAACAAAGGATGACAGAATGAAGGAAAGAAAAAGTAAAGAGAGGAAAGGAAAAAGAAAATAGAAAAAAAACAATAACTTGGAAACAGATGCATGGTGCAAAGGCAATAGACAAATTAAAAAAAAAAAAAAGCATGAAATATAAGGATGAAGACAAGCAATGATACCAAATGCCAGCACATGAGGAATGCCAAAAGTGTCATACCAACCACCAACAGTTAGAAGAGGAGTGAAGGAATTATTCTCCAGTTTTCAGGAGGGTGATTCTCTTAGCACGTTGATTTTTCCATCAAGTTACTGAAATATAATATTTCTGTTACTTTAAACATCACTTGTGGTACATTGTGTTGGCCACACTGAAAACTTAACACATGAAAGGACAGCAACATCTCAGATAAGACATCACAGAGACCATTGGATAGACACTTTGTCGGTGAAATTCAGGTAATGATGATGGTTATGATGACAGAGAAGACAATATTGATATATTTCTTCCTTTGCTGTTGTGATTACCTGAGCATATATAGATAAAACACCTTTAAGAAACAAATTCTTAAGAGTCAAAATATTATTCACCATCACTATTATTATCCTGCATCTCTTACGTGACCATGTATATGAATATTTCAGCATGGGTTACAGGATTCCAGCCAGAAGTGGAGGTAGAGATAAAGTAAGGAAATAGTGGAGGCAGAGTTGTTCTGCTTAAGGCTTCTTTGATCACTGAGAAAGGCTAGCTCTCTCTAATGCTCAGGATTATGAGATGAAACCTGCCACTCTGATTTTGCACGTTGGTGGACAAACTATAATTTGTTTAATACTGTAACACAGAGAACAGTATTTTTCTAGCTTAGTCACAGGCAAAACATAGCTGTAGGAATTAGTGTCCATTAAAACAGACCAAGGCATGTGCACTTTCCTGATGGATATTGCTATTTTATTTTTGGAAAGTTGCCTGCAGCTATCATGGCTCTGGTTTTTTGACAAGTGTCATATACTGCCATTGCAGATGAAAATTTAACTTTAAAAAATCAAGTAGCCTGAGGGTTTGGAATCATACTTAAAGTTTTAATAAGTTGTCAAAAATAATACTTTGCACTATTTATTAGTAGCTGGATTAAGCTCTCTGAATTTATATGTATATTATCCAATGGCCAGTGCCATTAATAATTTATTATACCAAAATAGTTAATAGGCTTGTTATCACATCTGTGCTATGAGAAGAGGTGAGACCTGACTCCACTTTATATTATTTGGGCTAAAAAGACATATAATATTCTGAAAACATATTTTATAGAACTATATTGAAATATTTCAATTTGTAGCTTTCAACTGAACCATGCAAACACATTTCTCAAAGTTAGCATCGAAACCATCCCATGAAAGGAAAAACACTATAAAATCTTTTGAAAATGGTGTTTGAGATATCTTGAAAACTCTGATGTCAGTCTGACACAATCTACAATCCTCTTGGAAAAGAGTCTCAATGAGAAATTATCTAGAGTTATCTAGGTGAGCCTGTGGGCAGGTCTGTGAGGGTTTTCCTGCTTTTGTTAATTGACATGGAAAGACCCAGCCCATTGAGGATAAAATCATGCCCTAAATTTAGATCTTGGACTAAGCTGAGTCAGAAGCCTGCTGGCATTCACTGATTTCTGCTGCTGACTGTGGATGTGACTAGCTTGTTTATCTTGAACCCTGACCTCCACGCAGTAACTGTGAGCTAATATAATCCCTTTCTCCCTTAAATCGTTTTTGTCAGGGTACTGTATCATGGCAAAAGAAATAAAACTAGCTCCAGTGCCCTGTTTTTCCTCAGAACGTGTGGATGAATGAACAGTGTGAGGACAGTGGGACTTTTATTCTCATTGCAGAAGATTCAACAGGGGAACAATGGTAGAAAGAATGGAAGAACTGGAAAGGAAACTAAGGACATCACAATCTCATTAGAAACTTATCATAGATATAGAAGTTTAAATGGTTCTTATTACAAAAATATGATACAGAATGTTTAAGTGGTAAGGAATGATAATAAAATATGCAATACGTTGATACACTCTGAACCAATTGATATCTACATGGAATTTTTTAATATTGTATCCATTTCTGGGTTTAGTTCTTTTATACATTAAAAATATTAAAATGATTGGAATTCCTTTTTTTAAATTCTTAGACCACTTTGAATAACTACTGTAGGTAGTAATTTCTCTGTCAGAAATTGAATATACACATTTAAAAATGAATGTATACATTTGCAAGCATTCTTACTTTGGTTTATTCCCATTCTCTAACCCTGCAGTCTCCCTATGTGTCTCCTAGGGTAAATAGATTCTTTGTATATGCATAAAGAAGATCTCTAAGTAAAGGCTCCTAGAAAGCTTAAACTGGGACTTGCCATGTTCCAATGCAATGAGTGGCTCTCATTCCTCAAGACTTAACTTTGATACACATCATATCTGCTTTCTACTTGTTAAAGGGCCTCCTGCTCTATGCTACACTGAATGCTGACAGTGTTTCCCTAATCCACACTGTTTTATCAAGAGTAGAGTGTCAAGCTTAGTTCAAAGAGAAGTGGTTTATGATACTTGACTTCATGGCCCCAGGATTATGACAGTAATATCAATTTATTTTGTTGTAGTTGTTGTTGTTCAAGAAAAGGTTTCTCTGTGTAGCTCTGGCTGTCCTGGAACTCTGTAGACCAGACTGACCTCAAACTCAGAAATCTGCCTACCTCTGCTTCCCAATTGCTGGGATTAAAGGCATGTGCCACCCCTGCCCAGCACAAAGTCAATTTCTAAACACTGGTGAAAAGTGATTAAAACAGTAAAATCCACAGCCAATTGGCATTAAACCCAACCAAACTAATTTCCAATCATGAAAGAGAAACATATAAAACTAGAAAAGGAAATACTGGTTTAAAAATGAGAAGCTTCAAAGACTCAAAAGTTCTCAAATGCATTGCTTTCAGGATTTTAAGAAGTTTATTTATCTCCTTGGCATGATGATTTGAATGAGGCACGTCCCCTCTAGGTTTATGTTTTGGAGTTAGGGCTCCCTCCCAACAAAAAAGGTGACACTAATCTGGGATGTGGATGTAAGTAGAGGGAGGAGATCACTGGGGAGGTACCTGTAAAGTACCTAGTTCTTTGCCCTTATCTCTTCTTGTATCCGTGCTTTTCTGCCTACCATTCTGGCCAAAAATCAGCAGATCTAAGAACAGTGGACTGAAAACTCAGAGAAGAGAGTCAAAATCCTTTACAGATTCTTGAGATGTTCTGGTGGCATGGAAGTATAACACATGGTGCTTCAGCTCTTTTTATCTTTGTTTATCTGATTGTTATCCAGTTCTGAATTGTTGAAAGATTAAGGTGAGGAAAGGCGTGAATTGTTTTCCTACTAGCAGTGACATGATCTTTTTTTTTTTTTTTCAAGCTGAAAGTTTCCGGGAGTGTTGTACTACACTAGAAACCTCAACATTTCACCTGAATAAACAAGACAAGCACATAGGAAATGGGGTATTGTGGACATTTAATATGTTTATGGAACAGCATTGTCTGCGCAGCTCATTTCTCTGAGGATCCTTCTTGTCTGTACTCATTGGGCTAATTTTTCATGTCTTTAACATATGTAGTGTTTTGAATGAAAATGGTCCCAAATGCTTATGTACTTGAAGGCATATTCACAAGAGAGTGACACTATTTGAAAGAATGAGGAGGACTAGGAGCTGTGGCCTTGTTGGAGTAGGTGTGATCTTGTTGGATAAAGTGTATTACTGAGGGTTGACTTTGAGGTTTCAAAAGCTCAAGTCAGACCTAATGTTTTTCTCTCTCAGCCTCCTGTGGATTAGAATGTAGCTTGCAGCTACTGCCCCAGTGCCATTTTTTCCCACAGTGCTCCCTGCTATTACAATAATATACTAAGCCTCTGAAATGATAAGCAAGCCCCAATTAAATGTTTTCTTTCACGAGAGCTGCCTTGTCCATGCTGTACTTTCACAGAAACACGGAAGTAACAAATATATCTCCTAGCCATCCTCAAGGCTACTCCCAATCTCCGTACACTGTAAATGGTGCCTCAGTTTCCTGCCTAATTTCATGCTTTTAATACTTCCCGTTCACTAATAACTGCCTCCCCATTTTCATAATTCATTACTATATTATCATCTACTCTTCAGATTTTTTAAATGAAGATGATAGAAATATATTTGTTTCCAGAATAGAACTTTTGTTCCTTGCTAATCTTATGTCTGGTGTCAGCACTTGATTATCCATTTGTGCCAAGGCCATTTCTATCCAATGGATGCATATCTTCCTTCACCGTCGAAGGGAAATAAAATGATGTCTGTGGAATTGTTTTCCTGATAATTGCAGTATTCTGTTTTCCCCTATCTTCTCTTTCACTGCTGCCACCTTCTCATTTCAGAATAGCACAATCTTTTCACTCAGTTTCTTGAATAACTTGCTAGATGTTTTCTGTAAGTCAATTCTACTGTTAATCTATTGCCAACATCGCTAAACAAGGGTCTGACTAGTTTCATCTGCTTTGCAAGAAAGTATGGTTCACAGTGGTCCTCGGGATCCTCAGTTCACCGCCTGCCCCTCTTTTGCCCATAGGTTATGCTTGAGAAAAACTAAAAACAAAATGAATTTTTCTATCTCTTTGTCTTCTATCTCTTGATAGTCTGGGTGTGAGCAATATTCCCCCTGCCTTATTTTCTCACAGAGCATCTCATCCTCAGTCTTTGAGATTCTTTCTAAATGCTTCAGCAAACATTCCCTTTCGTTGGACTATTTCATGGTTCTTTCCCACCATGGCTCAGCATTTCTGGGTCATAAGGATTGAATTATTTTCCCCTTTCCAGTTGGACATGGAATCCTTGGGAGAGAGCATTTCATCTCATTTGCATTCTGGGTTCTGGTTATGTGGCACATGTGGAGAATCCACTAAGTGTTTATTGTACAGAATTAAACTAAACATGACCTCTATAATCATACTGTAAATGAAACATAATCCCTGTAATTATGGAATATTTAAAAAATACAAGAGCAGGTCGGAATTTTAGGAAAAATATGAAGTAGTTAGGTGTTTTCTAAATCTACTACATATACAACTCATTTTCTGTGAAGTCCATGATATTTTTCCCTCTGAAATAATATTGTTTTATCAACATCAGGCAGCTAAATTTATAATTAATCAGTTATAGTTAACAGGAATCAAGTGTTAAAGGCCTTTTGGTACAAAAATATTTTCCTCAGATGATCTTGAATGTAATACTTCTACATGATTTTGAAGTTTTACCTATAAAGAATCATCTTTAGTAAATTCACAGATGGCAAACATTATTCATTCAGCATTAGCTGGGAAGCAGATTATTTCCCTCATGTTAAAGTCTTGTGTTAACATTAGTTAAAGAAATAGTTTTCCATGCAGATAGTCAGGACTGTGGCCTAATATTTTCCATCCAGAGAATGAGAAAGAACAGGGTGGCACTGAATGGTGCCACTGGGTGAGGGAAGGGGCTGTACTGTGGTGACAGTTGCACTCTCTTTGACACAGCTGTTTCTCCACTGGCCTTTCTGGATGATTCATGTCATAGGCTGTGCAGATTGTGTTAGCACTGTGATTATAGTCAAGAGCTGTGTCTAGGCTCATAAGGCAGACAAGCGGGATGGGAGGGCAGTCACATGCTACATAAGTACATCAGAGCAGCAGTGAATGAACAGAAGCACCAGCTCAGGGATCGGTACTCAGGGATCAGTGCATGTGTGCTGGCTCCGAAGACACTAAAAGTACAAATAAAAAACATAAATGATAAAATCTCTTAAACTCAATGTCTAGACACAGAAATTATAAAAAATAATCTTTCATAAGATCTGAATAGAATTTACCACATAGATCTTATTTCCACTTGAAAAGCAGATAAAACTGAAAATGAAATGTTTTCATGTTGAAAGATTTTTGATGGTTTAATGTGTAAGACAGGAAAAGGTTGAGAAACAGGATAAATTAAATGCATGTTTGATTTTGAACTTATTCTATTTTGTTTCTCCCCTTCCTTCTTTTCTCTTTATACACTGAGTCCTTTACTTGCAACACATATACACACACACAAACACACATGCATACATGCATGCACACACATAAACAAATATGTATATACACATGCACACAAACACATTCATATACACATACTCACCAGTACATGCATATCCACATAGATGAATGCATATACACACAGACCCCCCACACAAACACATAGAAACACACATATAAATACTCATACATACACATGCACATACAAGTACAGACATGCACATACATATACACACAAATATACAGAGTCACACATGTACATACACATACAAATACAAACATTCATGCACACACACATGCACACTCATATACACATGAACAAAACAAATATATACAGATTCATACACACTCACACACAGACACATATACATACATGTATAGACTTGTGCATAAATACATACACTTTAACACACACATACACATGCATGCACACTCTCATACACACATATATGTATGCACACACATATGCACACATACATACATGCCTTCACACACAAAAATACACACATGGAAACATACACATATGTCTGCACAAATACAAACAAATACACACATGCAGAGAGATGATGGCTCAGTGGTTAAGAACATGGACTGCTCTTCCAGACATCCTGAGTTCAATTCCTAGCAACCACATGGTAGCTCACAACCATCTGTAATAGGATCTGATGCTTTCTTTTGGTGTGTCTGAAGACAGGGACATTGTATTCATATATATACAATAAATAAATAAATCTTTAAAAAAAACAAATACACACATGAAAACATACAGACATACATATATACACACATACACTGATGCATCTATATACCCATCCATATGTGCATGCACACACATACACGTTTATAGACACACATAAATGCATACTTACTTGCACACATATATACATAGTCATATACACTTCTTCACTCAAGCACACATATGAACAAATAAACACACATTCAAATACATACACATGAACACACACATATGAGCATGCATAAACATGCACACAAACACATACATATGCATATATACACACATATAAACATTCACACACATATATATACATACATACATGCAGACACATATAAACATGCACACAAAAAACACATACACACCTACATACATACATAGTTACACACACCTTAACACTCTTACATGTATGCACACACATACACAAATACAAACACATACATACACAGACATATACAAGCACATACATATACATACACACACATATACGAGCACTTACACAGCTACACATATACACACATACATACACACTTGCACACACAGGTACACATACAACATATCCACACACAGATAGACAGGTACACATATGTGTACATACACATGAATACAAACACACACACAAACAGAGGCAGAGATACAAAAATGGTGAGAGAATGGAGACAGATTGCTAGTCAATATAGTACCAGTCTTGTTAATTAATCAAGACAACCAGTGTCTATAAATGGTCATACCTCATGACCTGGAGTAATTTAAATTACTCTTATATGAATAGCAGCAGCCAACTCTCACAACCTTATAGATATGGACCAAATAAAAAAATTAAAGGTTAAAAAGTGTAGGGGAATGCCAGGGTGGGGAGGAGGTAGTGGTGGGTGGATGGAGGAGCACCCTCATAGAAGGAGGGGGAGGGGGATGGAATAGGGGCTTTCCAGAGGAGAACTGGGAAAGAGGATAACATTTGAAATGTAAATAAATAAAATATCCAATAAAAAATGATATTACAGTCATTTCTTTTTGAGGGCATTTCAACTACTGAGTATTCAGAAAACCAGAAAAAATGAGCTCTGATATTTTTGTTGTTGTTCTTCATTTTACACAATTTTAATGTGTGTGTCTATGTATATGTGTGTATATACACATATGCATATATGTATATATGTGTATACATATTATATATGTGTACATGGGTGGGCAGGCAGACACAGACAGAGAGACAGATAGATGGATAGAGAGATTGAAATGCCTCTGGACTAGAGACAGAGGCAAGTTTGTGCAATGAAATGGAATGCAAAGGAAATGCTAAGGAAACCATGTGATGGAGATAGAAAGTCATGGTGTCACTGAAAGGAACAAGTCAAAGATAACAAGTAGCAAGAACTGATTTTACATCTAGCACCATGAACACAGTAAAGCCATTTAAACTCTTAGTCTATTTTTTTTTTACTCTTCTTAGTTCAATAATCTTTATAATATGTAAGCTGGAAAAATAAGTTTTAAGGGTCATTCGAGTTTTTTTAATTCTTCAACTAGCTATTAAATAAAATCTACTATGTCTGGGCAAATCATTTACATTTAAAGAGATTTTTTCTCTTTCCCTGTGGTTCAGAGCCTAATTTACATATGTCAGAGGATTCCTCCTGACTGAGGCAGAATTCAGATAGATATACAGGGCTGCTCTCATTTCCCATATACTTCCATAACAATTTTAGACCATAGGTTTATAATGTGAAATAAGACAGATCACACTGTTTGTTACTAGATTGATGAATTAGAAAGATACGCATGTTGTGATTATTGAGTAGTAATACTAATTACTATTATCATTATTATAAATAAGAACTAAAATCGTGTATTATTTTAATTAAGGATATCAATTATTGAAAAATATTCTCAAATATCACTAGGTATAAAGAAGGAAAATAATTCCCATCACTTAAAATCTTTAATTTAACTCTACAATATTAAATTAATGTGGAAGAGGGACTTTGATTTCCTTTAATCTTTCCCTTTTCTAACAAAATAGCAAGCATCGATTCATAAAACACACATGTCTATCTACCTATTTAGCTGTTGCAGTGGTAAAATTCTAAGATAGGCCATGATTTCAGTGACATTTTTAATAGTCATGATGAAAACATCTCCAGCTAATACAACTGATTTTTTTTTGTTTATTATGGGAGTATGAAAAAAAAAAACACTATTTTATTACATAACCTCAATTGATTTCTTTATACTTCAGATCTACAACATGCATAACTATTATTATTTTCAGTGGATGTGAGGCTTAAACTAAAGTTCTAAACCTCTTTTGTTTGTCTTTCTTATTATTGTGCTCATTTAATCAGGGGGCTAGTTCCAATCTTGTCCCTAAAAGATAACTGAGAGGGCCTCTAGACCCACAGACTTTATTTTCTGTCACAAAGTGAAGCTTCATTTCAGAAATGAAGTACTGAGTTATGACAACCACCAAGAGCACAGGCAAAGACCATGGATGTCAGGAAGGATGGTAGGGATCAGTTTTGTCCTCTGCTTTGAACCTTCTCTCCCTCTTGTTTCTTCAATATTTGACCATGTGATGTTGGACCACAAGGACCACTGGAAGGAAAGAACTGCAAGAAAACCTGTAAATTAGTGAAAACTCCTCTCTGGACTCTGTAGACATTGAAAATGTTTAAGATTTTGTGAGTTGATTAGTTCATTTATTCACTTGTGGTATTGCTGATTTATATTAAGCTATGTATTCGTTTCTGATATTTACGAAGTTTTGGAGACCCATCTCTATTCCCTTCCCTCTTAGTCACTGGATGAGCAATCCAGATCAGGTCCCTGTTTAACATGCTAGCTTTTATCAAGGTGTCATTCTGCCCAACTACCCCTTTAGACCTTCAGATTGACGTGGAAGTGTTTGAGCATCCTTTAGCAACATTTACCAATCCCTTATATATGATTTAGCTCTGTACCCACCCAATTCCTTGGGATAGGAAAATTATGATTGACAGTCAAATAGGGTGCCTTCAGGTAACATTTTTGAAATTCCCTTCTAGACACGGATAGACAATCTTTTGTCTTCTCTATTTTGGGAGAAATTTGGAATACTGTTCGCTCTCCTAAGAAAACGTCTTCAAACATATTCTTTGCTCTGAGCTCCTTAAGTCTGATTTGTCCATGTACAGGACGAGTATCATGGTTGTCACTATGTCATTCAGGCAGGGCACTGTTGCAGATAGCAGGATTTTTAGCAGATTTGGTAGATACTTTTCCCCTCTGATAGTTTACAGAGAACTTTTCTGTACCATGAACAATGACCACTAGAGGTAAAGGCTCTAGTTAGACACCAGATCACCTTCTCTGTGTTGACTGAGATATATAAGTGCTGTCTTCAACTTTAGGAACTTGCCATTAGTTTGTGTAAGAAACCAATAGTCCTGTTAGAAGCATGAGTTGTTTGGAGGTTTCACTGGGCCCTTTGTCCAAAGACTCAACTATATGTTGAATTCCTGGTAGTGCAGGTTTTACTTGGTGACAAAGATGTCATTGCAGGTGTCACCTCCCTGTTATTTGATGACTCTATTTATATTTCTCTAATATATGTCTATAGTTTAAGAAACTGCTATAGAAATAGAGTTCAACATGACCTCTCAAATGTAGTGTTAGTTATCCTTCCCCACTTTCCCTCCTTTATCCTTTCTTCTCCCTTCTTCAATGTTTACTTCTCCTATTCCTATCTTCTTCATGTATCTCCATAACAATTTATTCTGTTTCTTCATCCCTGAGAGCTCCTCTTCTCCCCTCTGTTCCTTACACAATGTCTAACCTCTTCGGTCATATGTATTTTAGCATGTTTATCAGTGCTTAACTGCACTTGCAGCATTGCAAGAGTTCCGTTAATTCTAAAGACTACCATGGCGAATAAAATAATTCACATTCTTGTGAAAACTTTTGCAGGACAGCACTGATTTGGGTAAAATGCCACAATTAAATTTGTCTGCATGAGAATAGGAGGAAGCAGGATGATTCCGAGCTTTCTAGAAAAGGCCATCTGAAGTGAGGTTCAGAGTGTGATCTTTTATAAAGGGTCAGATGCTTTCTTGGTAACTATTCAAATATTTTTGGTCCTTGACAGGAAGTGTGTTGCAGAACTGCCTTTTATGAATGAGAATGAAATTTTATAGTCACATGACTAGATATAAAAGCTAAAAGGGAATCTTAAAGGAAACCATGTGAATATTTCATGGACTGCAAATTGCAATTCTAGTAGAAAATTTACTTTAGTCTCTGAAGGAAATCCAGTGAATTTAAAAGTACAAGGAATTGCCAGTGTTTCCCTTTATTTCATTAAAGCACTAGTGAATTTGATGGCTTATCAATCATTTGTTACCATAAAGAAATCTGTAACCAATCATGTCAAATGTTATTTGGAAAATTATAATTCCATTTTTTAAAGAATGTATTTGCTCTTTACTTTTTTTAAAATATTGGGTTTCTTTTGTTTCAAAAAACAGGATAGGTTGATATAAAATCTGGTAATGTATATTTATACATACATACATATTTATATTTATATAAATGTATACAAATATACTTATACTTGTATTTTATATACATATATGATTTCTATTTGCTTTCTATAGAAAAGCTAAAGATTAATGATACCATTTTTCCTTCATAGTTATGCAAGTAACTCTGTGGTCATCTATAACAGAGCAATGCTATTTTGAACGGCTTGATGCAATGTCTACATCACTCAAGGAAACAAAGGGGAGAGTTACAGGAAAGGAAAAAGGTAGTCACAACAAGCCATACCAGTGTTGGTACCTGCAGCAGCAAAGCATCCTGTTTCTGTCACATGGCTGCAAAACAGTGCAGGACAAAAGCAACACATGACCCCTGCCCTCCCCAACATGCTCCTTTGTTGTTTTACAGTCACCTACTGTGATTCTCTAAATAGTCAAACTGAATTTGGGAAGTTTTTTAGTGACAGACCTAAAACAATGGGCTAATCTGGGTAAAGGTCACTGGGAAAATTACATATTAAGACAGGCAAACGTGGAAGGTTCTCAGTCACCCATAGAAATATGTTTACTATGTTATTACCTCCCTATCAATGACATCAATTCACACTTCGAATTATTCCAAAAGTCAGAGGGCCATTCTCTACAGAAAAGAAAGAGAAAATCTAATGCTTATAAAAATGAAACAACAACACCAAAAAATGTCCTTTGTGGTATGTAGGGTGGCTGTCTGCCATAATCATTCAATCACATAGAAGGGCAAAATGTCTGCAGGAATTTTAGTCACACTCACGCAGTGTTCTTATCTTTGTGTTTCCATGTGCATTCCTAAAGAATTTATCAGCTCAGCATCTATGGAATGTTACTCCACACAAGCCTGAAATCACTGATTAGAGAGGATGGGCCTCTTAGTCCTCCATACCAGGCTATATTCCCAGTCTGACATCCATGCTTAGGCAGAAGGAAAAACACTTTCTCTAAGTTTTAGTATCTTTCCAAATAATACTCAAGGGATAATGCTAAATTCTTCTCTTTATAGGAATGTTTTAAATTTAACACAGCACCATACTATATAATAACCAAGCCACATCCCTTATGTCTTTGTTAGGAGTTCAAGTACAAAAACAAGTACAAAAACAAGTTCAGTTGCCTAGATATGTATTTAATCTGCTGTCAAATATCTGTGTATTTATATATGTTGAGAATATAATATTTTTATATAAGTTGTGAAGGACTACCATTAAGCAAGATGGCTTTCAAAAATCTTCTCAATTTGTTATATAGTTAAAACTTTACCAATGATAAAAATTATTTGAACTTCTGTTGATTAAAATGAAAAAACGCTGGTCACTGTAATTGCAACTGGTTTTCTAGATATTTCCTTATACTCCCCCTTCTCCTGCAGCTCAAGTCTCCCAGAGAACTGAAAATATCTGCATATTCGGTGTCCCCGTGGACTCACAGGAATGAACAGAAGGACCTGTTTCCTTCCCAGCTTTCCTGTTTTCAAGTTCCAGGGCCAGTTATGCGGGTGTGAGAAAACACAGAAGCAGCGTCAAGAAAACCATTTCCTCAAGGGACTTCACAGGCTAGCTCTCTCCAAATGCTTTGGAAAGAAAAAATAAATATGCATTAAACACCAATTTTAAACAAATCCAAAGATTTGTGGAGCCCTTATCCACCTCCTGGTATTGCAGTAGATGTGAACAAATATTGATGAGATAATGGATTAAGGAAAGCCAATGTTTAAATCCCTGGAGTTTTCTAACAGTAGAACTTGAATGTGTTAGACCAGATCGAGTTTCCCAGAGATTATTAACTCTGAGCTGTATTTCAACACATGTTGTCTGTTTTATACCAAACAGAAGGGAATGGAGGAGAAGCAGACAGAATTAATAAAAGCTATAATAAATCAAATTTAAGAATATTTATTGAGCAACTTTGTGTCTCCAATGTTGGACTATAGGGTGTGTGGCAAATAAAAAATTCAAATGGAAAGAACTGTGTGCTTAAATATATTTTAGGACATATGTTACTGTCACAAGAAATAAATGATAACAGGAAGTCTAAATATTTCAGAATTGAAATCTGAAGAAGTCCACAGAAGATGAAAATAGACACAATCAGGTACATAAAAAGTGAGTCACTTAATTTTTTCTTTTGCTTTCTTGAGACAAGATTTTACAATGTAGCTTGGAATAAACTTAAATTCAAAATTCTCCTTCCTCACCCTCAGTATTAGGAGTGTGTGTGCAAATGAACTGATGTAAAAAATTGTTGTTAAAATATTATGTTGAATGTGAAGGTAAAGATATTAACAGGTGTTTTGATTTGTTTTTTGTTTTGTTGTATTTTTTCAGATATCAAGCTTTGACTAAGTATTCTAAATTCTTCTCAGCTAGGGGCTATGTTTATACTGGAGACAAAGGAAAAACATGGATGATGATTGTCATGTGATATAGCTGCCAGTAAACTATGGAATAAAAATTCATAGTAGTCTGCTTGCTGAGCAGTAGCATAGATGGCTCCTAATTCATAGACATGGTGTAATAAGACATGATATTTCTTTCTCTCTTACTGGTTTTATATAACCTGAAGTAGCTTGCAGATCTGTCTTCTCAAATGTTCCTTGCAGATCTGTCTTCTCAAAAGTTCCAATCTCTGAATTGATATTGTGGGATAGACATTTCATGATGCTGTGTAAACCAGTCCTTGATGACTGCTGTATTGGACCTTTGACTATTTCTCCTATTTTGCTGTGAGTTACAGCAAAGAGTTTAAAGAAATAATAATAATTATGGCAAAAAAAAAAAAAAAAAAAAAACAGAACAAAAAATGCGAATGTTTAACTACCTGTAAAACCTAGGTCCAATAAACTAAAAAGAGGAGGTAGGAAATGGCAGATCTCTAATCTTGTAGAAAGGCAGAGCCCAAGTAGATTGTAGGTACAGANGGGATAGACATTTCATGATGCTGTGTAAACCAGTCCTTGATGACTGCTGTATTGGACCTTTGACTATTTCTCCTATTTTGCTGTGAGTTACAACAACGCGTTTAAAGAAATAAGAATATTTTTAACAAAAAAAAAAAAAAAAAAAAAACAGAACTAAAAATGAGAATGTTTAACTAAAGCAAAAACCTAGGTCCAATAAACTAAAAAGAGGAGGTAGGAAATGGCAGATCTCTAATCTTGTAGAAAGGCAGAGCCCAAGTAGATTGTAGGTACAGAGTTGATTGTAAAGGACAATAAAAGATATTAAGCAGTTTACTGAAGAACATGTTAGAAGAGGTTGATTATCAGAAAAATCTGTGCTCAGACAGACTGGCAGAGATGTTGTAGAAATACAGACAGCTGGTTATGTAAACAGCTAACAAGTGAAAACAAGTGATATGGCAAGAAAAACAACAGCAAACAAGGTGGAGCAACAGCAAAAGGAGCAACTTACTGGAAGCCTTTCTTACCATGTCTGTACAAGTTTTAGAACATGGCCAGCCATTTCTTGAGGTTCCCATGAATAAACAAGCATAAAGGGTTAAAAAAATGGCAACAGTTACCAGACCACAAAAGTTGACTCCAGACATCCTTCAGGCAGGGCTGTGTCATTGGCTGACATCAAGGAATTATCCCTGAGGCACAGCAGGAAGCAATGTCACTCACATTCTTCTTTCTCTCCTGTTCCCAGTAGTGCTGTGGGTCTGTCCCTTTTGTAGGGCAGTTGTTGTTGAGAGCCATGAAATTCAGCTCCTGGGGCACAGGGCACTCCCCTGGTCAAAAGCTGATTTAAATGAGTGAAAGTGGAGATAGCTAATACACAGCATGATTGTGGAGATAATCACAATTCAGCAAAACAAATGCTTTAAAAAAGAAAGTGCGAGATTATTTTAAATATTAGCTCAATTTAGATATAATTCAGAAACACCTACTTAGGGGTTTTGGAGACAGCTCAGTGTATAAACTTTATGTTGTTCAACTGATAAGAACCTGAGTTCAACAGACTACACATACACATTATTAAACTGTAAGAGTCGATTCATTCAATACACAAACTTAGAAATGTGTCATCACTCAAGTTAAATCCATGTTAGTATCCGATAATTCTCATGGACCTCTTCCTTTGTCTTAAAAATGTTGAGGTACCTTTTTTTTCCGCTATGGATTTGTTTGTTCCAGAAGCAATACCCTTGCAAAATCAGACAATGCATGCAAATTTGTGTGTGTGTGTGTGTGTGTGTGTGTGTGTGTGTGTTTATCTTAGCATGTTATTTAAAGGTTGATTTTTGTTATAACAGACATTAGCTCATATTTCTCAGACTGAATCATTTTCCACTGACATTGTCAGTATGTAGCACTTCTGATTTCCTTTCATCCTTGGCAAACTTGCTCCTATGTGACATTTAAACTTTAGTTATACTAGTAAGAGAGTTCCACTTATAAGCTCTCTCTTTTTCTTTGTAGAGTTTTGCTATAATTAGTCTAGATACAGATCTCTTTGGGTTTATCTTGTTTGGAATTTATTTAACTTTTCAATATCTTTATTTACATGAGAAGATTTCGTTGTTTTCTTTGTTTGGTTTGTTTTTTTGCTATATTTAAGATTTCTTTCTTTTATGTGTCATTGAATATTCTCTTCTCCTTTATATCTTTCTCCATTAGAAAATCAATTATGTACTTATCAGTCTTCTGGATGGTGTTTTATAAACCTCTACATTTCTTCTCATTGTACTTATTTTTTCCTTCACAAACAGAAAAGTCATGATTAACAGATTTAGCTGCATTTTCCATATTTCCTTTGTTGGTTGTTAATTACTGCTAATCCCCTGTCATCATTCTATCATTAAAGAATTTTTATAATTTATACTTTCTTATTAATATTATTAATATTCACACTTGATGAGAAATTGTTTTTTATGTTCCTTTAAATATTTAGAATTTTTAAGTGTGTTGATTACTCATAATAGCTAATTTATATTAGGTCTTTCATGTGAACTTTAAAATTTTTTATTGATAATTTTATTTGTTTACATTTCAAATGTTATCCCATATGTATTTTATGGATAAGATTTCTGAAAAATGGCTTCTACTGAAATTCTCTTTTCCATTTGTAGTCCCTCCTTTCCTTCCTTCCTTCCTTCCTTCCTTCCTTCCTTCCTTCCTTCCTTCCTTCCTTCCTTAGTTCCTTCGTTCCTTCCTCCCTCCCTCCCTCCTTCCTTCCTTCCTTCCTCCTTCCTTCCTTCTTTGCTCCTTCCTTCCTTCCTTCTTTCCTCCTTCCTTCCTTCCTTCCTTTCTTCCTTCCTCATCCTTCCTTCCTTCCTTCCTTCCTTCCTTCCTTCCTTGCGCTTTCCTTTTTTCTTCCTTCTTCCTTCTTCCTTCTTCTTTCTCTTCCTCTTTCCTCCCCTCCTTTCCTTTTACCCCTTTCTTCCTTTTCTCACTTTCTTTTGTCTCGCATGTCTTATAACGTTTTCATTGAATCTTCATTGTTTTACTAAAATACAGAGTGGTGGCCATGAAAATTAGGATCTCTTCTTCTCAAAGCATTTAAATATTAAGAACTAAAAGAATAAAATTATAAAATTCACTAAAATATGATCAAATGATTGTTACAACCCCTAGAGAATGTGGAAGTGACATTGTTTACCTTCGAAGAAACTAAGGTGTTTAGAAACTAATAAAGGAGACAGTGCAGTGTTGATCACACATCTAAAAATTCTTGATCATCTACACATATTAGTTGTGAAGCTTTGGGTTTGAAACCTCACTGTCACTTTCTGGTGCAAAAAGAAACAAAAATAACTTCTGCCTACTGGTAACACCCAGCCATTTAGAAAGAAAGAGTACTAAAGATTCCAAAAGCATTTTTTTTTTGGAATGTGATAAACATTTTAAATTAATAACCTAAGCCCCCCAAAATGCATTTCCTTTTAACTTTTCAGTGAGTATGTAAAATAGTTAGCAGCTGCTGTCTCAACTTCAGTGCATTTCTTATAGCAAAGTTACAAGTGGGAGCTCTGCCTATAATGTATACTCTTAGAAGTTAACATAATTCAACTACTTTAATACTGTAAATTTAAAACATCATACTATGATATAATTATGGTAAGCAACTGGAAAAATAATTTCTGACCATTGGGAAAAAATAAGATTGAAGTCAGTACATAGCATTGACTTCAGAGCTCAGTCTCATGTGTCCTGCAGGTTAACAGAAACTAGTATCCATATGCCCCATTTCTTTTTTTTATTATTATTATTATTATTTTCTTTATTTACATTTCAAATGCTATCCCGAAAGTTCCCTATACCCCCCACCCCCACCCCTGCTCCCTTACCCACCCACTCCCACTACTTGGCCCAGGCCTTCCCTTGTGCTGGGTCATATAAAATTTGCAAGACCAAGGGGCCTCTATTCCCAGTGATGGCCGATTAGGCCATCTTTTGCTACATATGCAGCATTTCTGCTGATCATCTTAAAAAGATTCTCTCCTTGACTTGATTCTCCTATGTACTGTTACTGTTAGTATGCAGTGAAGGAAAAGAAAAATTTAAGTCAAGGAGAACCAGCTATAATCATGAAATCCCGAGAAGACAGAGACTGAATGAGCAATGGCTTATTCTGGTTATGGGTGACTGGTTGTTTCATCGCGAGTTCATGTATATCTTAGAATTTCTGAGGAGGGAAACTTGGAAGGGACAGAGTGATTGTTTTAATGAACTTCCTTGTGTCTGTGGCAAAATGCTGACATCAACCACCCAAGGAAGGAAAGATTTACTCTTACTCGTTATTTCAATCCATCACAGTGGGTCGTAAAGCAGTTGAAGGTAGTGGGGATGCTGCTCACATATCAGCAGACAGGAAACAGACACTAGCCACTGGACAAACATAGTTTTATGTCTTTTGGACATGCCCTTGACGGTCCATATCCACAGACTCAGTTCCATGTACTAAGCCTTCCAAAACACTGCCATCCAATGGGGAGAAAGCTTGTAAATGGAGGAGCCTGTGGAAGCATTTTACACTCAGTATCACAGATGCTAATCTGTGTTAGCACCACACTGAGATCACATCTTTACACTATAATTTTCTCAATTCAGAATGAAAATGAAATAATTACTGTTACATTTTTGTTTGTCGGCCTAAAGCACTCTTTTACAATGACAGCAATCCACAAACCACTAGCCATGCCTGAATAGATGATGACTATCCTCTGTTAAAAAGTGAACTTCAAGATTTCTGTTTTTCCTCTAATTGAAATTATTACATGAGACATAGAAACTAAGAGTTTGTTTTTGTCTGACTTTCAGTTTTACTTGGAAAGAAAAACAATAAATAAAATAGTGGTGTTTGCAAACTTTTTGAGCAGTCAGAGTCCCTGGAACACCAAATCAAAATACATGTGAACACATATATAACAAACACCAAGGCTATAAGAAAGTAAGGAAAGAGTAATAGATTTTGCCCTGGGGTCAAATTTAAAGTACAAGGTAGACAGTGTTCCTTGGGACTATGTGTTCCCAAGAAAGAACAAATCCTTCAAAGCTGCTTATGTGCTTACCAGATAAAAGTTTTAAAAATCATCCCGGCTGCCTTGCTTGGGAGTGTTTAACCCAGTGTCCATGGTGTAGGCTTAGATTATTCTTAAAACCTACATTTCATAAGGATCTCAAATGCTTCAATCACCCTTCTAGCCCACTCTTCAAATGTACTGGAGGAAAGTTGGTAAATAAGACAAGGGGATATGGACTGGCTTAGAAGCAGTTCTCTGGGGGGAATTCCAATCTCCATTTGTCAGGATACCACACACATGAACCAGGAGAGGTGGCACAATTCAGCAGAAACCAGTTGGCCTGAATTGGCATGAGTCAGCAGGAGTGATCAGGACCAGCTGGGATGCTAGGAGAAGTTCTCTATCCTGTCTCAGTGAAACAAAGATCAGCAAAGACCTAAGATGAATGAAGTGTTGCAAAGCTAGCTATGCAAGCTTGCTGTCAGTGTCCCTTGAGTTCCATTTATACTCTCTCCACACATCATATGTCCTCCCATGGGTCTTGCCTCAGCAAAATACCATGTGAGCCTGCATCACAGGACACTAGCAGGAACTTCCACTTCACCGTGGAACTGCTGTTTCTCAGAAAGCTAAAGTCACTACTGGGACCATGGGAAAGAGTGATGGTAAGAAGCTTGGGTCAATCTAAAGGTGCTGGTTCCACTAGTGAATCTAGACCAGTAGGGAATGTGAATTTGCTATAGGAATTTTAAATGAACAGAACTGGGAAGCATAGATTCATCCTGATTTGTAACTGAGAGTCAATCAAGAGATACCACACTCATGACTGAAAATCATTTGTGTATGTGGCATACCTGTGTGTGTATGTGTGTATGTGTGTGTGTGTGTGTGTGTGTGTGTGTGTACACATGTTTGTTTCCATATGTACATATACATATGTGCATGTGAAGGCCTGAAGTTGACTTTGAATGTTTCTTTGAATCTGTTTCAGTCTTGCTGTGTCTAAAATGGTCTTATTTTGCTTTGGTGTCTTCCATCCCCACGGCTCTTAAGATCTTTCTTTTTAATGCTTTATTGGTTCTTTTGTTTATTTACATTTCAAATGTTATCCCCCTTCCCTGTTTCCTCTCTGAGAACCCACCATAATCCACCTTCCTCCTCAAGGGTGCTCCCCAACCCACATGCCCACTCCTGCCTTACCACCCCAGCATTCCCCAGTGCTGGGACATCAAGCCTTCACAGCAACAAGGGCCTCCCATCCCTTTGATGGCAGACAAGGTCATCCTCTGCTACATATGCAGCAGGAGCCATGGGCCCCCCCATGTGTATTCTTTAGTTGGTGGTATAGTCCCTGGGACCTCAGGGGGGTCTGGTTGGTTGATATTGTTGTTATTCCTATGGGGTTGGAAATCCCTTCAGCTCCTTCAGTCCTTCCCCTAATTACTCTATTGGGGTGCCCATGCTCAGTCCAAAGGTTGGCTGCAAGCATCAGTAATGCTCTGGCTGAGCCTGCCCGGAGACATCCATAGCAGGCTCCTGTCAGCAAGCATTTCTTGGCATCAGTGTCTAGGTTTGATAGCTGCATATGGGATGGATTGCCAAGTGAGACAGTTTCTGGATGCACTTTCATTCAGTCTCTGCTCCACTCTTTGTCCATGTATTTCCTTTAGAGAGAAGCAATTCTCAGTTAAAATTTTGAGAAGGGTGGTGGCCCTATCCTAAACCAGGGGCCATGTCTAACCTCTGGATATGGTTTCTACAGGTCCTCTCTTCCCTTTGTTGGGTATTTCAGCTAATGTCGTCCCTGTTGTGTCTTGGGAGCCTCTTGCTTTCCTGGTGTCTGGGACTTTCTATTGACTTCCGCCAGTTACCCATCCACCATTTCTACACACTGATGTTCAGTTTCTCCTGACTCCTCACAGACCTGATCCTATTTTCCTTTCCTCCTCCTCTCTTCCTCCTAAGTCTATTCTACCCTCTACCTCCCTTAATCATTCTATTCCTCCTTCTAAGTAGGAAGGAGGCACCCACACTTTGGTCTTTTTCCTGACCTTGATATGATCTGTAAATTGTATCATGGGTATCCAAGCCTTTTTCCTAATATACACTTATCAGTGAGTATATACCATGTGTGTTCTTTTGTGACTGTGTTATCTTACTCAAGATGATATTTCCTAGTTCCATCCATTTGCTTGAAAACTTCATGAAGTCATTGTTTTTAATGGCTGAGTAGTACTCCAATGTGTAAATGTACCACAAATCCTGTATCAATTCCCCTGTTGAGGGACATCTGTTTTTTTTTTCCATCCCCTAGCTATTATAAATAAGACTGTGTAGAGCATAGTAGAGCATGTGTCTTTGTTATATGTTGGAGCATCTTTTGGGTATATGTCCAAAAGTGGTATAGTTGTGTCCCCAGGTAGTACTATGTTCAATTTTCTGAGGAACAGACAGATTGATTTACAAAGTGGTTAAACCAGCTTGCAATCCAATCAGCAATGGAGAAGTGTTCCTCTTTCTCCACATCCTCACAAGCATCTGCTGTCACTTGAGTATTTGATCTTAGCTATTCTGACTGGTGTGAGATGGAATCTCGCGGTTGTTTTGATTTTCATTTCCCTGATGATTAAGGATGTTGAACATTTCTTTAAGTACTTTCTCAGCCATGTGAGATTCCTCAGTTTAGAATTCTCTATTTAGCTCTGTATTCCATATATTCATAGGGTTATTTGGTTCTTGGAATCTAATTCCTTGAGTTGTTTATTTTGGATATTAGCCCATATCAGGCATAGGATTGATAAAGATCTTTTCCCAAACTGTGGGTTGCTGTTTTGACTTATTGATAGTGTTCTTAGCTTTTACAGAAGCTTATCAATTTTATGATATCTCATGTATCAGTTGTTGATCTTAGGGCATAAGCCATTGGTGTTTGTTCAGGAAAGTTTCCCCTGTGTCCATGTGTTCTAGGATCTTCCCTACTTTCTCTTCTATTAGATTCAGTGTATCTGGTCTTCTCTGGAGGTCCTTGATCCACTTGAACTTGAACTTTGTGCAAGGTGACAAATATGGGTTTATTTTCCTTTTTCTACATGCAGACATACTGTTAGATCAGCACCATTTATCAAAAATGTTTTCTTTTTCCATTGTATACTTTTGGCTTCTTTGTCAAAGACCAAGTGTGTGTGTGCTTGCATGTGCGTGTGTGTATGTGTGTGGTTTTATTTCTGAGTCTTCAATTCTATTCCATTAATCTACCTTTCTGTGTCTGTACCAACGCCATACTGTTTTTGTCACTATTGCTCTTTAGTAGACCTTGAGGTCAGGGATGGTGATTCCCCCAGAAGTATTCTTATTGTTAAGAATGTTTTTTGCTATCCTGGGTTTTTTGTTTTGTTTTGTTGTTTTGTTTTTTCAAAAAAATTGAGAATTGTTCTTTCTATCTCTGTGAAGAATTGAGTTGGGATTTTGATGGGGACTGCATTGAATCTGTAGATTTCTTTTGGTAAGATGTTAGTTTTTACTGTTACCCCTAATCCATGAGCATGGGAGATCTTTCCATCTTGTGAGGTCTTCTTGAATTTCTTTCTTCAGATACTTGAAGTTCTTACCATACAGATCTTTCACTTTCTTGGTTAGAGTCATACCAAGATATTTTATATTATTTGTGACTATTGTGAAGGGTGTCATTTCCCTAATTTCTTTTTTCAGCCTGTTTATCTTTGAGTAGATGAAGGCTATTGATTTGTTTGAGTTAATTTTATATCCAGCCACTTTGCTGAAGTTGTTTTTCAACTGAAGGAGTTCTCTGGTGGAATTTTGGGGGTCACTTATGTATACTATCATACCATCTGCACATAGTGATATTTGACTTCTTTCTTTCCAATTTGTATCCCTTTAATCTCCTTTTGTTGTCTAATTGCTCTGGCTAGAGCTTCAAGTACTATATTTAATAGATAGAGAGAGAGTAGGCAACATTGTCTAGTCCCTTATTTTAGTGGGATGGCTTCAAGTTTTTCTCCATTTAGTTTGATATTGACTACTGGTTTGATGTATACTGTTTGTACTATATTTAGGTATGGTCCTTTAATTCCTGATCTTTCCAATACTTTTACCATGAAGGGGTGTTGAATTTTGTCAAATGCTTTTATAGCATCTGAGACAGTCATGTGATTTTTTTCTTTGAGTTTCTTTATATCATGGATTCTGTTGATGGATTTCCATATATCAAACCATCCCTGTACCCATGGAATGAAACCTATTTGATCATGGTGAATGATTGTTTTGATGTGTTCTTCAATTCGGTTTGTGAAAATCCTATTGAGTATTTTTGCATCAAAATTCATAAGGGAAATTGGTATGAAGTTCTATTTCTTTGTTGGATCTTTGTATGGTTTTGGTATCAGCATAATTGTTGCTTCATAGAATAAATTAGGTAGTGTTCCTTCGGATTCTATTCTGTGGAATACTTTTAAGAGTATTGGAATTACATCTTCTTTGAAGGCCCGACAGAATCCTTTCCTAAACCCATATGGTCCTGGGTTTTGTTTTTGGTTGATAGAGTTAATGACTGCTTCTATTTTTTTATGGGTTGTGAGACTGTTTAGATGGTTTGTCTGATCCCAATTTAACTTTTTTACCTGGTATCTGTCTAGAAAACTATCCATTTCATCCAGATTTTTCAGTTTTATTGAGTATATGCTTTTTAAGTAGGATCTGATATATTTTTAATATCTTTATTTCTTGCTTTTCATTTCTGATTTTGTTAATTTGGATACTGCCTCTGTGCCCTCTGGCTAGTCTGGCTAATGATTTATCTAGCTTGTTGATTTTCTCAAAGGATCAGCTCCTGGTTTTATTATGTCTTTATATAGTTCTTTTTTTCTACTTGGTTAATTTCAGCCCCGAGTTTGATTATTTCCTGCTTGCTACTCCTCTTGGGTGTATTTTCTTCTTTTTGTTCTAGAGCTTTCAGATATGCAGTTAACCAGCTAGTATATGCTGTCTGCAATTTCTTCATGGAGGCACTCAGAGCTATGAATTCTCCTCCTAGCACAGCTTCATTGTGTCCCATATGGTTGAGTATGTTGTGCCTTCATTTTCATTAAATTCTAAAAAGTCTTTAATTTCTTTCTTTATTTCTTCCCTGAGTTAATTATCACTGAGTATAGAGTTGTTTTGCTTCCATGTGTATTTGGGCTTTCTGTTGTTTTTCTGTTACTGAAGACAAGCTTTAGCCAGTGGTGATCTGATAAGATATATGGAATTATTTCAATCTTCTTGTATCTGTCGAGGCCCGTTTTGTGACCAATTATAAGGTCAGTTTTAGAGAAGGTGCCATGAAGTGCTGAGAAGAAGGTACATTCTTTTGTTTCAGGATGAAATGTTCTAAAGGTATCTGTTAAATCCATTTAGTTTGTAACTTCTGTTAATTTCAACGAATCTCTGGTTAGTTTCTGTTTCCATGTTCTGTCCCTTGGTGAGAATTGGGTATTAATCTCCCACTATTACTGTGTGAAATTCAATGTGTGCTTTGAGCTTTAGCAAAGATTATTTTATGAATGTGGGTGTCCCAGCATTTGGGGCATAGATGTTCAGTATTGAGAGTTCATCTTGGTAGATTTTTTTTCTTTGATGAGTAATTAAATGTCCTTCCTCTTTTTTGTTGTTTTTTTTTGTTTGTTTGTTTGTTTTTTGATAACTTTTGCTTGAAAGTATATTTTATTCAATGTTAAAATGACTACTCCCTTTTGTTTCTTGGAACCATTTGCTTGAAAGATTTATTTCCATCTTTTTACTGTGAGGTAGTGTCTGTCTTTGTTACTGAGGTGTGTTTCCTGTATGCAGCAAAATGCTGTGTCCTGTTCCCTTATCCAGTCTATTAGTCTATGTGTTTTTATTGGTGAATTGAGTTCATTGATGTTAAGAGATATTAAGAACCAGTGATTGTTGCTTCCTGTTATTTTTGTTAGAAGTGGAATTAAGCTTGTGTGGCTATCTTCTTTTGGGTCTGTTGAAAGGAGATTAATTTCTTGCTTTTTCTTGGGAGTAGTTACCCTCCTTGTGTTGGAGTTTTCCATCGATTATCCTTTGTAGGGCTGAATTTGTGGAACGATGTTTAATTTTTTTTTTTTTTTTTTTTTTTTTGTCATGGAATACCTTGGTTTCCCCATCTATGGTGATTGTGAATTTTGGTGGGTATAGTAGTAGCCTGGGATGGAATTTTTTTTCTTTCAGGGTCTGTATGATATCTGCCTAGGATCATCTGGCTTTTGGAGTCTCTGTTGAAAAGTCTGGTATAATTCTGATAGGTCAGCCTTTATATGTTACTTGACCTTCTTATCTTTCTGCTTTTAATATTCTTTCTCTATTTTGTGCATTTGGTGTTTTAATTATTAAGTAATCAGAGGAATTTCTCTTCTGGTCCAATCTATTTGGACTTCTGTAGGCATCTCTGTCTCTGTCTCTCTGTCTCTGTCTCAGACTCAGTCTCTCTCTCTCTCTCTCTTTCTCTCTCTCTCTCTCTCCCTCTCTCCCTCTCTCCCTCTCTCCCTCTCCTTCTCCTCCTCCTCCTTCTCCTTCCTCCTCCTCCTCCTCCTCCT
>NC_034605.1:30139170-30155405 GCF_900095145.1 Mus pahari | reverse complement strand
CTGCTACACACTAAGAATGCTAAGACTTGAGAAACCGGGAGATTGAAAATTCAGTGCTACCCAGTCACTATTAAAATATATATATATATATATATATATATATATATATATATATATATATATTTGTGATTCATACATTATATGTAAAGGCTCTTGTTTCCTACTGTAGAATTTGGACACTGTTTTTCTTTTAACTCTTTTTTAAAGCTCTACAATATATGCTGTGACCTGGATTGCTGAAAAAGCAATTCTAAATGTGACTATATTTTTTTAATGTTTACTCAGTATAGTGCTGTATTCTTCATAGAAACCATAAAAATATAAAACTTATTCTTTTAAGGAAGTAGATATTTCATAGACATCAGTCCTAGTACTGAACTATCAGTAGTTCACACGCTTTCTGTCTCGTGTTTTGGATAGATTAATATGATTTACAGAAAACTGTTACTTACAGTAAAATGCTAGAATTGAAGAATGCACTTATGAAGTGGGAAATAATAATTCAAAACTAAACCTACCAGTACACTGTAATTCCTCCTCATCTGACGCTGAGTGGCACTTCTTCCTCATATATAGAACTGAAGAACTGTGATAGAGACTGAGATGCAAGAGTCTCCCATGGTGATTAATATAATATATTCATGGTCTAAGTGTGTACTCGATGAAGGCAACGCCTTTTATATGAGATTCTTTAAGAGGTTTTAAAAAAGCTTCATGCAAACTTAAAATAAGCTTTCTGTGAAAAACATTAATTTGTTCCTTTAAAAATGACATCATCTAAGATGCATTTTTAATCAATTATCATTGTAGTTAATCCAAAGGGTAGTTAGTGTGCATTGGATGACAATGGTGACTAACTAGGTGCTGACCTCACACCATGGCACCCTTCCAGGGAGAGCTTATTAGTTTTAGCTGGCAGTAAATATAAAACCCAGGGCGCCATAAATCACCAAAGTAGGATTAGTCTAAATATGAACCAGTAACATGGGTAATGGTGAGCCATTCCCAGCTCTTAAAAACCATAAATAGATAAGGGATGATTAAGGAAACAAGAACAGCTGTTTTTGCATAAGTCTATGGATAATCTTTTCCATTTTAGTTAGAATTTTCAAGTAAAGAAAGTTGCTCCTATACTTAAATAAGAGTGTGTCCCTTAATCAAACAAATGATAAACTAAATCAATTAAGATTGTCTTTGACACTAGTCAGAACTACTCAGACCTCGTTCCACAGGTGTTCTATCAGCAGATAGAGAATCATACCGTGAACCCAAATTTTAGCAACCTGAATAGACTCATCTTGATTGGTTTTTGTATATGCTCATTACTGAAACTTTATTAACTAATATTTTTGATATCCCTCTCTATCTCTATTTATCTATCTCCATCTATCTTTATCTCTTTCACTATATCTATCTATATCTATCTATCTATCTATCTATCTATCTATCTATCTATCTATCTACCTATATGTGAATGAATGGAGGAGGGAGCAGGGGTGCAAGAATGACAAGAGGTACCATGTAGGTCAGCAGAGTTAGATCACCAAAACCTGTAGTTAAGCGGTAGTTAGGAGTTACCTCTTCTAAGAGATGATAAGTGAACTTGGGTCCTCCAAAACACAGGTAAGAGCTCTTAACTAGTGATCTTCTATAACCTCTGAGCCATCTCTTCAGCATCTCCTACTTCCTGTTACCCAGGGTAGCTCAGAATTCCTTATGTAGCCAAAGCTAATTTAAACTTATAGCAATTCTCCTGCCTCAGTCTCCCATATGAGAGGATTACAAGTATGAGCTAAGTTTGTTCAGTTTGAATCTTTCAATCTTATGAAATCACAGTGATTCATGACTTTTTATGCCCTCCAAATAACTGAATGGACCATAGTAAAAACCAGGTTGAAAGAGTTTTGTCCCGTATATCATTCATTTCTCATACAAAGTTATGAGCTTTGCTAGATAGTTTGAAGTCTTGTGCAATAATATTTCCTTCTTTCCTTTTTTTTGTATATTTTGAAGGAGAATTTTAGATGTTCTCTGTATTTGGAGTTGTCATGTCAATGTGTTTCTGACATTTCCATTAATCTGTTATTTTAGTTTACAAACTCAAAGTGCTTGAGTTTTCACTACATTGTGCTCTCTACACATATTTATTTGGAGATATGGCCATCACTAAGAGAAAAAGGAAAACATCACTGAAATTGTTATTTGGTAACATGACAAACAGCAACATTAAGATTATGTAAATAGATATAATTAGTATAGACAATTTTCATTGTCATCTTGGCTGGACTCAGCATCTTCTTCAGTCAGCCTCTAAGTGTGTTCATTAGGGTGTGTCCAGGAAGATTTAGTACAAGATGATGGCAATCCCCCTCCTACAATGTTGCCCCTCTGAATGGACTGGGTCATGGACTGAGTGACTGGGTAAAGAAATCAGTCTGAGCACAAGCATTTCTATCTTTCCTCTGCTCCCCTCACTTCTCTCCTACTGTCCACACCCCCCTCTCCTTCCCCCTTTTCCTTCCTGAATACAGGGCCTTCATATCAAACAGCTCAGCAAATATCTAGTCAAAACAAAGCCTTTTTTCCTTTAAATTAATATTGTCAGATTTTTTTCCAAAATGTTGAAGATAGTGACTAATATGTATTTCTACTTTTAATTTTAAGAGAGGTTTTTATAGATTGAAGGTGTAGGCAGAGTTGAGGGAACACCATGCTGTCAGTAATGTGGAATCAGAGGTGAACATATTTACTCTGCTTTGTGATTTCTATCTGAATATATATTCTTCTGTTACATATATATTTGTTTTTATGCCTTCATTACAGAAATGTGCATTTAAAAGTATCAGCATTTATAATCCAGACCAGAGGCCTCCTTAAACCTGTTCAGAACTTAGGAATTCACAGTTATGATGAATCTTTCCTAGAGGTACTAACATAAAATTATATTGCACACAGGATTACAATCTTAGTATGTTGATATAAATTTTCTTTAACCTGTGGGAAAGAATTATTTTAATTGAGTAAATTAAAAGATCATATCAACAGAAGTTAAAAAAGAAAGGAAAAATCTAATTTTATGATTGAAGAAAATACAAAATTATATGGAATTGGTGAACTTTTATGTCATTAAACTTTGGTAAGAGTATGGAAAGCCAATTAGCTAAAATTAAATTTTAAGCCTGATTGCTTTTTTTAAATATTCATCTAAGCACTGCATTCCATGTTAAACAGGAAGTATCAAAGAACATTTGTTCCAACCAGGAGTAGAATGAAAGCTATCCTGTCAATAGCCTAGCTGCTGCTTTTGATGAAGTATTATGACATTTCTATATTATGCAGCACTATAAAACACTAAACATACACAGAACACAGGACTATAAGTTTAAAAAGTGCACGCTGGAAGCAGGAGTGTTTTGGCATTTATAGCCGGCTAGCAAGGGGAGATAATGAGGCACTTGAAGCCCTGGAAACAGTAACTATGAAATATGCTGCAACAGCTCCTGATCAAGATGAGTCACGTGTCACACAGCACTGGGGGATAACACAAGTCTGCCATGTAATCTGCTCTTCATTTCAAGTGGCACGCTGATGCGTGCATCTGTCACCCAGGTAGATACATGTGGCAGACAATGACTAGCATACAGCAACTAATGACACAAAGTCCACACAGAACGAGAATAGAAGGATTCACATCTCTGTTTCTCATATTTCCTCATAAAGCAAGAATCTCATGTAAAGAAACTAATATAAATCTCTAAAACTATGTCTCTTGTGTGTGTGTGTGTGTGTATGTGTGTGTATGTGTGTGTATGTGTGTGTGTGTGAACGTGTGTTGTCATAAGACAATTTTCTGAGGTTGAGTCTTATTTTCCACCAGATGTTGAGGCAGCATTTGTCCTGTTTCTGCTGCTGTGCCAGTTCTGTACTCTAAGGTCGCTGGGAAGGGAACATCCAGTTTGTCCTCTTCCTACTTTCCACCTTGTTGTAGCACTGCTGGTACAATAGATGTATGTCACTAAATCTTCCTTTCTATGTAGACAACAAAGACTGAACTCCAAGCACCAGGCTTCTGTGGCTTTTTACCCTCTAAGTATTTTCTTGAATCCCTGACATATTTCTTTAAAAATATAAATAGGTATATATGATTTTCATGTTATAGTTCTTAAATTGTAGATGGGGATAAAGAAAGACCAGTCTTGTACATGAAGATATACTATTGGCAACCTCAGATTCTGAAATGTTTCCCTACTTGTCACTCAAATAAAATCCCATAGTAAGATGGGAAGGAGATGACTGTTCTACATCAATTATTACCTGGGATCAGGGTGGTTTTCAGAACTAACGTTCTTGATTTTGTAAATAGTGACATGTCTGATATTGTTTGTTTTTACCTGAATATTCATGAAATATTGAAATACTGTGGGAGAGAGGAGACAGAATAGCTCCTTGTCTTCTGACAAAGCAGTGGGGACACTTTGGAATTTCCCATTTTCTTTGTCATGTTTGGCCATCAGCCATCCATCTCCTTACCACATGATACTCCATGAGAGTATGCCAAGGTAAAGAGGTTCCAAGAAGTTTGGCAAAGTGGGCTATGCTCTAGCTAAAGCAGTGTGTTTGTTCAAATTTTTTCTATAACACAGAATCCTCTGTTCACTTGAAAACCTCTGTTCTTCAAGAAACAGGACTTGCAGAATTTTGGTTCCAATTTTTTCTAATATAATTCCTGAATGTGAGTCAGATCTAAACCTTTAGAGAGGAAGAGAAAGCAGAATCCTGCTGCTGGCACTGACAAGCTGAGTGATTTTGTCAGTGAGTCACTCTTCCTCAATGTACACAATGCTTTGGTTTCCCTATATGTTGGGTGTCTTCTGTCATTGCTATGAGTGATAAATGGAGATTACTTTTTAAGTTAATAACAGTAAACAAGTGAGTATTTGATGGCTATTATTTTGGTAATATAGGTATGGAAGAAATAAGTACTTCTCATTATCCTTCTATTTATATTTATTCCAATCAAGTATATACTTCTGAATGCTGACATCAAACAGGGAACATAGAATTTAAATTATCAGTATTGATTTCAAATAATAAACAGAAAAATATTAAGTCATGAAAAACAGCTCTTATAGAGAAAGCTATTAAACAAATATTATATTTATACCAAACCAATGCAATACACTTAAAAATAAATTTAATGGTATTGTATGAATGTTTGTATGTAGTTTCCAAAGGTATATAATACCCTCTACCTTTCCAAATATGTCCACATGCTAACAACTTATTCTAAAATGTATGTTTATGTATTATTCTTATATTTCATTTGAGAAATTTAATTCTTCATGTGTGAATAAGGGTTTCATATTCTGTAGATGTATTAAATATTAAAAGATTTCCCTGAGTCAAAAAAACATAAAAAATAAATAAATAAATAAATAAATAAATAAATAAATAAATAAATAAATAAAAGCAAGTTGTTCTAGTAACGTCTGAGAGATAATGTTACTGGACCACAATTATTATTCATGCTTTCTATAGTCCAATCTGTTCTTGTACACAATAGCCTACTTTCCTGGAGGCAGGTGTGACTTCTCACTTCACAAGGTAACCTGTGATCACAATTAAGTACAATGAAGACTGTGAAAATTTGTCAAAGCGTCCCATTTAGCATACCTTAAATTCTCTTCTTTAATATGATAAAACCAAATAAAGAGAACAAAACATGAAGAAAAAAACATAAATCAAGAACAAATCAGACTTTGCTGATGATTTGTTAATAATATTTGTAGTCCTATAATGAGTGTTATATAAAAAAGAAAAAAAAATGTGCATTGTGTTATTTCCCCTTTGGTGGGAAAAATGGATTTAATCATTTAAAATAGTTGAAATTTTGTTGAGGTAAATTACAAACAATGTAGAATTAATATTATTTTAAACTATATACTTTAAATTTAACTGATAATTTTTAAAGCATCCAACTTGGTAACATTTAATAAATTCTGTTGTATAAATTACTATATCAATTTAATTCCTAACTATGTTGGCCATCCCAAAAGAAACCTTATAGATACTGAGTACTCAGTTCTCATCTTCCTTTCCCTGGTACCATAGCAATGACAGTTTCCCTCCTGTGTCTACAGATTCCCAAATTCTGAAAATCTATTGTAAATAACATTACTTATTCTACTTTTTAGGTCTCCATGGTGCCACCCATAAATATTATATTCTGAGATGTATCATGTTATAGCAAGTATTAGTATCTCAGTCTTTATTATGGCACAGTATTTTTATATCTATGTTATTATTTCTTTACTAATTTAATCATCACAGAATAAAGTGAATCATTACACATACATATTGAATCTATTTTGGTGTCCCCAGCCTAGAAATTAATAAGCCCTATCAACATAGTCTCCATTTGCTCCAGTTCATTGTCCTTACCTGCGTAGAGTAAAAGCCATCGTGTAGAGGTTTATTTTTGTTGTTTGTTTCTTTTAATTTTTGCTGTTCTTATTTTTCTTTTTATGTCTGAAAATACTCAGTGACTCAGGGATGTCTCAAGAACTGGTGTTAACTCCTACATGGTCATGGAAGGGATGCTGTGACATGATTTCCTGCCCCTGGAGCAGAGCCAGAAGTGCATGGGTCTCTGTGAGTGTTAGGGGTTGCTGTGGACTTGGGGCTTCTTTGTATAATAATGTACATAATTGACTCTGGGTTCCACCTTCAGGAAATATTCTCCCTGCAAATGCTATCAGTGAATGTTCTCCCCATCAAGGCTAATGATGCCTTGATATTCAGAAAGAGCATGAGTCTGGGAGGCGACAGATAGTGTATTTCAATAAGAGATTGGGCTTTGGTTTCAAAAAGCTGAGCTATCTAAACAGTAGCCTTTAGAGCCAGCTGGAGCAGAAAACAGAGCTTTCAGCTTGTATCCAAGACTGACTTCAAGTCACTTCTTTTTTTTTTTTTTTTTTTTTGCTGCCAAACACCCCTTCCTCAGAACTCCTCTCCAAGTTGATGCTTATCTTTTGCAAACTTTCTCTCTAATCTAACTCCTGGGTGGAAGAGAGTTGGGAAGTTACTGAGAACATCACCTCTATGTACTCCCTGAGGACATCAAAATGCAGGCTTGACCACAGCCTCAAAGTCTGAAGAGAGACTATGGTTTAATTATAGGAGGCTGAACACCTCATGATGAAGTAGGTGAGAGATAAAGAAAGATAATTCATGAGAACTGGTATTTCTGACAAATCCTAGAGGATCCACTGCACTCAGAGCAGCTGGAAAGAACCCCCACTCCCACCCCAAAGTCCCATATCTCCCTGCTGGGAGATCGCCCACCAAAATCCCTGCCCCCTGAATGCCACTCCCTTTCTGCTCCTTCTACCGAGTCCTTTCTGCTGGGGCAGACTCTTAGCTGGTCTGTGCCTCTGAAGACACCATGTCCTGAGCCATTCCAGGAGATCCTCTGCACTCAGGCAGGTGGACAACTAACATCAGAGCCTGAGGCATCTCAGAAGATCTGCTGCACACAGGGCAACTGAGCAACTGATCACCAGCTTGTCTTCTCCCTTTAAGACACCACAGCTTGAAGGCATACCAGGATCTTCTCTGTACACAGGGCAACTGGGCACGAGACACCACAATCATCCCTGGGGCTCTGTGGTATACAAGGCAACTGACCCAGCAGACTGAAAGCCTCCTGAGCGTTCTGCTGCACACAGGGAAACAGAAACCACAGTCCTCAGGGACCCTGGAGAACATCTTCACACAGCACAACAGTTTGGCTGTTCCTCTGAAGACTGAACAGTTTGAGGGCCTCCCAAGAGATCTACTGCAGCCAGGGCAACGATCATAAGCTTCTTCATCAGATGGAAGGCCCATCAGCTGGTATGCTACAGCCTGAGCCCCATGCCTACCAGGAGACCTGAAGCAATCCAGGAACAAAAGAGACAGACTCCAGAAAGTCACCCAGACCAGCAAACACCAGTGATAACCAGATGGCAACAGCAAGCATAAGATCATAAGCAACATAAGCCAATATAAGAGGCCATGATCAGAACCCAGTCCTACCACCACAGTAAGCACTGAATATACCAACACACCTGAAAATCAGGAAGCTGCCCTAAAATCCTATCTCATGAAGAGGAGTATATAAATAACTCACTGAAAGAAATACAGAAAAACACAGATAAACAGGTAGAAGCCCTTAAAAAGACAACAAATAAATTCCTCAAAGAAATACAGGAAAACTCAATAAAAAAGGTGAAGGAATTGATTAAAGCAGTTTAATGACTAAAAGTGAAAGTATAAACAATAAAGAAAACACAAATGGAGGCAAACCTGGAAATGGAAAACCTGTGAAAGAGGTCAGGAATTATAGATTTAAGTACCACCAACAGAATATAAGAGATAGAAGGGAGAATCTCAGGTGTAAAAGATACCACAGAAGAGACTGACACAACTGTCAAAGAAAATTCAAAACATAAAAAAAAAATCCCTATACAAAACATCCAGGAAATTAAGGACACAATGAAAAGATTAAATCTAAGAATAATCAGAATAGAGGAGAATGAAGATTCCCAGCTCAAAGGACCTGAAAATGTCTTCAACAAAATCATAGAAGAAAACTTCTCCAACCCCAACAAAGAGATGGCCATAAAGGTACAAGAAACCTATAGAACAGCAAATAAATGGGACCAGAAAAGAAAATCCTCTCATCACATAATAATCAAATCATTAAACACACAGAACAAAGAAAATATTAAAAGATACAAGGTAAAAAGGGCCAAATAAAATTCAAAGGTAGACCTATCAGAATTGCACTAGACTTCTCAAAATAGAAAATGAAAAGAAGATGAAAGCCAGAAAAGCCTGGTCAGCGGTCTTACAGACTCAATGGGAAGTCAAATGCCAGCCTAGGCTACAATATTCAGCAAAACTCTCAATCAACATAGATGGAGAAAACCAAATATTCTAGGACAAAACCAAATTCAAACAGTATCTATCCACCAATCCAGCCCTACAGAGGATCCTAGAAGGAAACTTTCAACACAAGGAAGGGACCTGCACCAAAGAAGAGACAAGATATTAAGCATCTCTCAACAATTCCAAAAGGAGAGAACCATAAGCATACAAAATACCTACAAAAACATATCAGGAGCCAGGTGTGGTGGCGCATGCCTTTAATCCCAGCACTTGGGAGGCAGAGGCAGGTGAATTTCTGAGTTCGAGGCCAGTCTGGTCTACAGAGTGAGTTCCAGGACAGCCAGGGCTATACAGAGAAACCCTGTCTCGAAAAAACAAAAGACAAAACACAAAAAACAAACAAACAAACAAAAAAATATCAGGAACTGACAGTTATCTCTCTTTAATATCTCTCAATATTAATGGATTCAACTCATCTATAAAAAGACATAAGCTAACAGACTGGGTACGCAAACAAGATCCATCATTTTCTTGCACTCAAGAAACATAATTCAATAAAAAAAAAGACAGATATTATGTCAGAATAAAATGATGGAAAAAAAAGTCTTCCAAGCAAATGGTCCCAGGAAAGAAGCTGGAGGTACAATCCTAATATCCAATAAAATAGAATTCCAGCCAAAAGTTATCAAACATGGTGAGGAAGGATACTTTGTATTCATCAAAGGAAAAATCCACCAAGAGAAAGTCTCAATTCTGAACATGTATGACCCAAATGCAAGGGCAGTCCCAGACATAAAAGAAACTTTACTAAAGCTCAGTACACACGTTGAACCCCACACTGTAATTGAGGGAGACTTCAACACCCCACTCTCACCAATGAACAAGTTATTGAAACTGAAACTAAGTAGAGATACAATGAAACAAATAGAGGTTATGCACCAAATGGATTTAACAGATACCTCAGGAAAATTTCTCCCTAAAACAAAAGAATACTTCGCTGCACTTTGTGGTACTTTCTCCAAAATTGACCATATAATTGGTCAGAAAACAACCATCAACCAGTAAAAGAAAGTTGAAATAATCCCTTCATCCTATCAGACCACCATGGTCTACATCTGGTCTTCAATAACAGCAAAAACAACAGAAAACCCACATACATGTGGAAGCTGAACAACTCTCTACTCAATGATAACTTGGTCAGTGAAGAAATAAAGAAAGTAAAGACTTCCTGGAATTTAATGAAAATGCTGACCCATCCTACCCAAATGTATGGGAAACAATGAAAGCAGTGCTAAGAGGAACATTCATAGCACTGAATGCCCTGGTAAAGAAACTGGAGAGTGTAAAGAACACTAACACCTTAACAGCATACCTGAGAGTGCTAGAACAAAAAGAAGCAAATTTATCCAAGAGGAGTAGACACCAGAAAACAGTCAAATTCACAGCTAAAATCAACCAAATAGAAACAAAGAACAATACAAAGAATCAACAAAACCAAAAGCTGGTTCTTTGAGAAAATCAACGAGATAGATAAACCCCTATCCAATCTAACTAAAGAGATCAGAGTCAATATCCAAAATAACAAAGTCAGAAATGAAATGGGAGACATAACAACAAAAAAGGAAGAAATTTTAAAGAATCAAAATATCTTACTATAAAAGCCTACACTCAACAAAACTGGAAAATCTAGATGAAATGGATGGGTTTTTAAGACAGATACCACATACCAAAGTTAAATCAGGAATAGATAAACTATCTATAAAGGCCCAAATCTCACAGGGAAATAGAAGAAGTCATTAAACCCCCCCCAAAAAAAAAAAAAAAAAAAAAAAAAAAAAAAAGACATTGCCCAGGGCCCAATGGATTTCGTGAAGAATTTTACCATACATTCAAAAGAAGACCTGATACCAATTTTCCTCAAACTATTCCATAAAATGGAAACAGAAGGAACACTACCTATCTTGTTCTATGAAGCCACAATTACTCTGATACTTAAAACACACAAGGATCCAACCACAAAAGAAAACTTCAGAACAATTTCACTTATGAATATTGATGCAAAAATACTCAAAAAAATTTCTTGCAAACTGAATCCAAGGACACATCAAAACCATCATTCACCGCAATCAAGTAGGCTCTATCCAGGGATGCAAGATTGTTTCAGTATAGGAAAATCCATTAACATAATCCACTATATAAGCAAACTCAAAGAAAAAAATCACATGATCATCTCCTTAGATGCTGAAAAAGCATTTGACAAAATACAACATGTTACCCCTTCATGTTAAAAGTATTGGAAAGATCAGGAATTCAAGACCCATATCTAAACATAATAAAAGCAATTTACAGCAAACCAACAGCCAATATCAAATTAAATGGTGACATACTTGAAGCAATTCCACTAAAATCGGGAACAAGACAAGGATGCCCACTCTCTCCATATCTATTCAATATAGTACTTGAAGTGCTAGCTAGAACAGTAAGACAACAAATAGAGATCAAGGGGATACAAATTGGCAAAAAGATATAAAGGTACCACTATTTGCAGATGATATTATAGTATACATAAGTGACCCCAAAAACTACCAGAGAACTTCTCCAGCTGATAACTTCAGCAAAATGGCCAGATATAAAATTAACTCAAATAAATCAGTACCATTCCTTTATACAAATGATAAACTGGCTGAAAAAGAAAAAAAAAAAACTCTTCACAATAGCCACAAATAATATCCAATGTTTTGGGGTAACTCTAACCACACAAGTGAAAGTCCTGTATCACAATAACTTCAAGTCTCTCAAGAAAGAAATAGAAGATCTTAAGAAACTGGAGAGATCTCTCATGCTGATGGATTGGCAGAATTAATATAGTAAAAATGGCCATCTTACTAAAGGCAATCTATAGATTCAATGCAATTCCCACCAAAATCCCAATATAATTCTTTAGACATGTTAAGAGCAATTCTCAAATTCATCTGGAAAGACAAAAAGTCCAGAATCGCAAAAACGATTCTTAGCAATAAAAGAATGGCTGGGGGAATCACCATCCCTGACCTAAAGCTTTACTTCAGATCAATAGTGATAAAAAGAAAACTGCATGGTCTTGGCTCAGAGATAGACATGTTGATCAATGGAATAGAATTGAAAACCCAGAAATAAAACCATTTACTGACACTTGATTTTTGACAAAGATGCCAAAAGTGTACAATGGAAAAAAGACAGCATCTTCAATAAATGGTTCTGGTCTTACTGGCTGTCTTTATGTAGAAAAATGAAAATAGACTCATATTTGTCACCTTGTACAAAGTTCAAGTCCAAGTGGATCAAGGGCCTCCACATAAAACCAGCTACACTGAATCTAATAGAAGAGAAAGCTACAAAGTATGAGGCAGTGAGCTGTGCACAGGAAGTCTGGTTCCTGGTTGAGCAAAGTTTTTGAACCCCAGAAACCCAGCAGGTGATTTATTGCCTGTAAGAAATGGCAGGTGTTTGGCCATGCCCCTTGGGCCCCTGGCTCCTGTCATGGTTATAGCCTCCTACAGCTCCCTGCAGAGAGGTGTGTGGTCATCAATCTCATAGGGCAATGTCCCAAGCTCCTGGTAGTCTGTCTGGACCCACCATCACAGTTACTTGGCAACAGTCAGTTAGGCCTGACCCACTATAAAAGGGACTGCTTGCCCTCTCCTCTTTCTCTTGCTCTTACCCTCTTAATCCTCCCTCTCTTCCTCTTTCCTTTTGCCCTCTTGCTCTCCCTTTCTTTGCATTCCCTTTCCCTCTCTATGTGGCTATGGCCAACCTCTACTTCCCTATTCTCTCCCTCTCCCTGCCTTTCTACAATAAACACCTTAAAACCATGGGCTGCTGCTTCTCATCAGGAACTGCAGTGGAGCAGGTTTTCCTCTAAAGAGCAGGGCATCTAACCTCCAGCTTAGTCCTCCCTACATTCCCATCTACACTCTCCACCAATCCAAGTCACCCACTTGAGCAAACCTAGGACTCTCCTTCTCACAGGACCCAGCCAGAGCCCTCTCCTCCTGTCCCTTTCCCTTAGGCCCCAGGCTAGAGCCTGCCTGGGGACCCACACTCTGTTCTCAGCTCTTCCTTGACATCCAGTGGCATCTGCAGTGTCCAAGAGCTAGAACCTGCTGTCCCCAGAGACCCTGAGCCAAATCCAGCAGGTTCCGTGGACACCTCAGAGTGTGCCTCCCCAACACCACAGAGGGGTCGTGTGACTTCTCACACCTGACACCCAACCTGCAGCAGCATGGGGTGCACAGTCAGACTTCATGTGACCTGCCTCACCCAGCGGCCCAAGCCCTGAGCTGGATATAGGATCCCACTTTTAACCAACAGGAAAGAGTCTTAAACTAATTGGCAGAGGGGGGATATTCCCTAAATAGAACACCAATGGCTCATGATCTAAGATCAAGAATTGATAAATGGGACATCATGAAACTGGAAAACTTCTGTAAGGCAAAGGACATAGTCAATAAGACAAAGGGGCAACCTACAGATTGGGAAAAAAAATCTTCACTAACCCCACATCCAACAGATGGCTAATATGCAAAATATATACAGAATTCAAGTAGCTAACCACCAAAAAAACCAAACAACCCAACTAAAAAAATGTGGTATAGAACTAAACAGAGAATTCACAACAGAGAAATCTGAGAAGCAGCTAAGGAAATATTCAAAGTCCTTAGTGATCAGAGAAATGCACATCAAAATGACCCTGAGATTCTACCTTATACCAATCAGAATGGCTAAGATTAAAACATCAGGTTACAGCACATGTTGGCAAGGATGTGGAGAAAGAGGAACACTCCTCCACTGCTAGTGGGATTGCAAACTGGCACAACCACTCTGGAAATCAATCTGGAGGTTCCTCAGAAAATTGGAAATAGATCTAGCTGAAGACCCAGCCATACCACTCTTATGAATATACCCAAAAGATGGCCCACCATGCCACAGGGGCATGTGTTCCACTATTTTCATAGCAGCCTTATTTGCTATACTCAGAAGCTGGAAATAATCCAGAAGAATGGATACAGAAAATGTGGTTCATTTATACAATAGAATACTACTCAGCTATTAAGAATGAAGACAGCCTGAGTTTTACAGGCAAATGGATTGAACTAGAAATATCATGCTGAGTGAGGTAACTCAAACCCAAAAGGTCAGCATGGTGTGTACTCACTAATAAGTGCTTATTAGCCAAAAGAAAAAAAAAGAATAAAAAAGAAAGAAAAGAAAAGAAAGAGAGAGAAAGAAAGGAAGGAAGGAAGGAAGGAAGGAAGAAAGAAAGAAAGAAAGAAAGAAAGAAAGAAAGAAAGAAAGAAAGAAAGAAAGAAAGAAAGAAAGANGGAAGGAAGGAAGAAAGAAAGAAAGAAAGAAAGAAAGAAAGAAAGAAAGAAAGAAAGAAAGAAAGAAAGAAAGAAAGAAAGGAAGGAAGGAAGAAAGAAAGGAAGAAAGAAAAAAGAAAAAATACAGAATACCCATGGTATAGTCCACAGGACTCAAAAAGTTCAACAAGCTGGAGGGCTCAAGTGAAGATTCCTCAGTCACACTTGGGAGGGAGAAGAAAACAATCACAAGTGAGAAGAAGGGAGGGACCTGGGAGGCAAAGTGGATTCAGGTGGGGAGAATAGGGAAACCTGATCTGGTATTGGGTGAGGGAAAAGGACTGAAGCTCTGAGGACCAGCAGAAAGAATGGAAACAGGCAAGGAGAGAGGTAGGAAGTTGGGGGGACCCTCCTGAATGCACCAGAGACCTGAGAGGTGAAAGACTCTCAGGACTCAAAGGGAGGGACCTTAGATGAAATACCTCACAATAGGGAGAGGGAAGACAGGGCATTAAGTGAGGGAAGAGGTTGCCATCCACAGTCAAAATTCTGGCCCATATTTGCTCCTGTCTGAAAGAATTGCAGGGAAGGAAATGGAGATGAGCCTGAGGAAAAGAAGGTCAAATGACAGGCCCAAAGTGGAATCCAGCTCAAGGAGATGTACCAAGGCCTACACTATTACTGAGGCTATGGAGTGCTCACGAAAAGGGGCCTAACATGACTGTCCTCCAGAAGGCCCAACAAGCAGATGAAAGAGTCAAATGCAGATATTTGCACCCAACCAATGGACAGAAGCTCTTGACCCCTATGGTTGAATTAAGGAAAGGCTGGAAGAAGCTGAAGAGGAGGGCGACCCTGTAGGAGGAACAACAGTCTCAATTAATCTTGACCCCCGAGATCTCACATTGCACCACCAACCAGGCAGCATACACAAGCTTATATGAAGCCCCCAACACATATACAGCAGAGGACTGAGGAGTCTGGGTTCAGCCAGAGAAGAGACTGGAGGCCACAAGGAGTTTAGAGGTCTGGTTGGGTGGAAAGTATGGGATTTGGAACAGTTGGAGGGTTGTCTTAGTCATGGTTTCTATTCCTGGACAAACATCATGACCAAGAAGCAGGTTGGGGAGGAAAAGGTTTTATTCAGCTTACACTTCCACATTGCTGTTCAACACCATGGAAGTCAGGACTGGAACTTCAAGCAGGTCAGGAAGCAGGAGCTGATGCAGAGGCCATGGAGGGATGTTCTTTACTAGCTTGCCTCCCCTGGCTTGCTCAGCCTGCTCTCTTATAGAACCAAGACTACCAGCCTAGAGATGGCACCACCCACAAGGGGACCACCCCTCTTGATCACTAATTGAGAAAATGCCTTGCAGCTGGATCTCATGGAGCCATTTCCCGAATTGAAGCTCCTTTCTCTGTGATAACTCCAGCCTGTGTCAAGTTGACACAAACTAGCCAATACAAGGCTGGACCGGGGAGGGGAATAAAATCTGGAGTGTAAATAAATAAATAAATGACAAACAATCAAACAAAAAATTGTATCTCCAATAGAAGAAAAGAAAAACTTACTTAGTATATTTGTATCATATCTTTGACATTGGCCACAGTTATTACTTACCTATGAATTTACCTGTTTTATATATTCCCATCACTTTAAATACTCTAATATTTGTGTGTGTGTGTCTGTGTGTATGTCTGTGGACCTGAATGTCACAGCAGGAATACAGAGTTCAGAGGACAACTTGAAGGAGTCCATTCTTTTCTTGCATTAATTAGTGACACACTCAGGTTGTCAGGCTTGGCAATAAGCTCCTTTGCCATCTCAGATTCCATTTTGAAGGCTAAGTTATCACACATCCAATGCAGAATGGGCTGGTCCCATTTATCTTTTTTTTTTTTTTAAAGATTTTTATTATTTTCTTTATTTACAGTTCAAATGCTATCCCGAAAGTTCCCCAACCC
>NC_034605.1:30131208-30139159 GCF_900095145.1 Mus pahari | reverse complement strand
TGTGTAGCTTCTGCGGTCCACACTCTTGCCAGTGCGGACTGGACCCTAGGTGAACCAGAGCAATGATGGCTCTCCTACCTGCTCAGGCCTTGAGACCCCTCCCAGGTGGACACCCCTCCTCAGGCGGGAAAGGTGCCGGATGACTGGAGCCAGAAATGGGATCTTTCCCAGATGTGTCGCTTCTGCAGGCCACCCTCTCCCCGGCCATGCTCTGGAGCAAAGATGGTTCTCTTACCAGCTCTCCACTGGCAGGAAAGGTGCCAGATGTCTGGCTCCAGAAATGGAGTCTGTCCCAGCAGTTGTGTCACTTCTGCAGACCACCCGCTCCCTGGCAGTGTGCTGGAGCAAAGATGGCTCTCCTACTGGCCCCGTTTATCTTTAAAATGGGGAATAATACTGGAAGTAATGGACAAGAAATTTAAATGTGTGATTGCTTTAAATAATTCATTTTCCCCTTCCTTTTTCATTTGGTCAAAAGTTTACATCCCTATCTTTATCTTTTTGGAAAAACAATGAGAAAAAAATAAATAAATTTGACTTTGTATTTGAGACTCGGGTTTTTCTGAAATGTGTGTTCTTGAGCAAGTTGTTCCTTAGGTACCTTGCCTTGCTTGCAGTGTTCAGATTAGATACTCAAATACAATTCCCTTGATTTTTACTCAGGTACCATTTCAAAGCTGAATAAAAAAGCTGAACCTATACTAATAATGGTGCACAGCTTAATGTGAATACTGACTTAATTTGCATCATAATTACTTGTCTCCTTAAAGTCAAGTCATCTCAATTTTTTTCATATGTATATTTCATCTTTGTCAATTTTGTAATTATCCCAGTTATTTTCTTTGAGATTCTCCACATGTATTCAAAATCATCTTTTATCCCATTTTAAAATCTTCAAGATAAAACAAAATGTATGATATTAAATGATGCAAAACTTTAATGTATTTCCAGGTATGGTTGCAATCAAGAACCATGCAAAAAATTTAGATAGCCATGCTTAACTTGGGATTATTTGTTTACTTAGAAATTCCTTATATTTTTACACAGAAGAATTATGGAAGCTTATTTGAATAAATATAAAGACTGAAATAAAGAAAATAAAAGATGAATGAGGGAGTCATGAAGAACAGAGCAAAGTCTTCAGTACTTAGAAACTTGTGTAAGTGTAATGAACATGATAGACATACTATGGATGTGTACCAAGCATTTACTTGTCTCATTAAGCAAAATCAGGATTAAAAAAAAAAGTAAGAAAAGAAGAAAGGAACAAAGGAAAAAATGAGCAAAGGGAGAGAGAGAAACAGAGAAAGGGACAGGGAAAGAGACAGAGACAGAGAGACAGAGAGAGAGAAGAGAAAGAACTGATACTAAAGCCTGAGAAGTTTTGGAGTCACAGAAATGTTTGGCATCGTAATAGGAAAATCACTTTACTGGGTATTATGGAATTTATGGCATAGTTCTTACAGAGATTGCAATATAGATAGCTGTCATGAAGTTGTACAAGCTAAGGCCAAGTGTAATGATGCCAAAAATCTGGCACAGTACTCAACCCTCGTTGTGCTTGTGTTTGATCCAAAAATACAGTAATACATAAACACAAACATACATGCACACATGCACACACACATACATGTAGATACACACACATATGCAACACACACATGTGTATGTATATAGAACACACATATATAATACACAATGTAATTGTAAATTATACAATGTAATACAAACACACACACACACACACACACACACATATATATATATATATATATATATATATATATATATGAAATGAACTTTAGCATGCCTATCAAGCTTGCATCCAAAAACAACTCCCAACATACTACTTTTTGATAGATTAAATTGCAGAACCTTAAAACATTTTGTCTGCCTGAATGAACGTAGAGTGCAACTACTTGGCATTGCTGATTAAAAGCTGGATCTTCTCTCTCAACACTCAATTAAAAACACAGTCTCCATCTCCCTTCCCAATCTGAGACACAGTAGGACTTAATTTTCAGATGTAATCTTGAGAAATGGTATTGAGAAAAGATATTATGTCAGACAAAGGAACAGCTGGTTACACTCGCTCTACAGACCATTGGTCTAAAACAATAGTTTCCTTGTGTTCATGAGGATGTGTTGCTTTGTATGTTGAAGGAGCTGAACACACAATTGGTGGAATAATTGGTGTTAATATATACAAAATGATATGTGACGGACACGGGATGGCAATAGGAGGCAGATACTTGTTTCAGTAAAGGTTTGCCTTATGCATATTGGAAGCATAGAACCAATTTATTAACTCTGAAAATGGATTCAAATGGCTACAACGGGATGTTTGTGTAGTTTTTAATTTGTTTGGTTTCTTACCAAATCAGAAATGACATGATATATTACTGGTGGGTCAAGCAAATCAACAGTTTCTGTAAAATGTTCCATTGTTTTAAAATTTGTGTTTTCAGAGGTTAAGTGGAGGCTTTTTCTCCACCAGTCTCCTGTTCTCACAAGGAAGAAAGGAGGGAGAATTCTGGATGGGGAAATCCTTGCACCTATTCCCATGGGAAGGGACTTCTTTACTTCACTCTTTTCAGGACCACACGGAAGCTCTGTGCTGCTGTTTTTAATTTCCCTTCCCCCTCCCCTGCACTATACTCATCCTTCCAGTACCCATATAGCAAGAGTTTAAGCAAAAAAGTAATGTTGCTTGGCTCATTAGAATTAACACGCAGTCAGGTTTGTTTCTAATAGGACGCAGATGTTTCCTTAGCCAAGAAAAGCCTCAGACTTGTGTCAATAACTCTTCTGCTGCCCTTGTGGAGAGAGCTGAGTCCTAAGCCAGTTCTAGCTAGGTACCACATATTCATTCTCTCTCTCTCTCTCTCTCTCTCTCTCTCTCTCTCTCTCTCTCTCTCTCTCATGCGTGTGCATGCGTGTGCACACACGTACACACACATATATACACACACACCTTTAAGAGAAATATAGACAGATGGGTTTTCAAATCTACAAGCAGAAGGTCACCATTTCCCCAAATATTCAAAGGAAATTAAAATAATGTTGTTGATCAGTACAGCAATGCTTGTCTTTCTTCTTTACTGTTCTCTGTCCCTTAGCAGGGAACTTTAGAAGGATATTTCCATCTCTACAGTGCTGGGATGTACAGTTCTTGTTTTGGGTGATGTTACCTCCAGGGTTTCCCTCCTGGCTATCTAAAGCCTGAATAGATTCTCTCACCACATCAAGAGAAGGGAATGATGCCACTTGTTCTTAAGATCCCTTCAACAACTTTCCATGAACAATCTAAAGAAGCCATTGGTCCCACTGAGAGCATGTGTTTGCACAGTCAGACAGAATCTAAAGCTCTAGGGCTTATTATTTTGTGCTAGTTTTTTTTTTCCTTTGTTCCGAAACTCACTTTGTAGCTAGGAAGATGGCTCAGTAGAAAAACCACTTGAAGTGAAAATACTATGACCCAAGTTAGATTCTGAAAAGCCACAAGGAAAAGCAAGTGTAATGGTACATGCTTGTAATCCCAGTACTGGAAGTCCCTGGAATTACTGGCTGGTCACCCTAGCCTCCTTCCTAAGCATTGAGCCCATGAGCATCTCTTTACCTACATCCCACGAAGACAGAGAAAAGAAAGAGAGAGGAGGAAGGGAGAGGGGGGAAAGAGAAGAGGGACATTATGAAGCCTGCAAAGAAGCATCACATTAACCTATATATAAACTCATTTTGATTATGAAGTCCTCATCATTATTTGGTTATAGAAGTATTAAAGGCATGTCCACTAGTCAGAGTGACACACAACTCTGCCATGGGATGGGTATGTCTTATTTTCCTTCCTTTTCCATAGGTGAATGTGTTTAGAGAAATTAAGTAACTTCTTTATTTGAAGTAGTGGTGTGTGTGTGTGTGTGTGTGTGTGTGTGTGTGTGTGACTTGTTTTTAATTTAAAATTATTATACATTATATAAGCTGGTTGGTAGTAATGCATAGCTGTAATCCTAGCACTTCTAAGTTCGAGGCCAGCCCAATCTATAGAGTGGGTTCCAGGACATCTAGGACTATGAAGAGAAATTCTCTCTCAAAAACAAAACTAACAAACATAACAAAATGAATGAACAAACAAAAAACCCAATATATTTGTAACATATTTAGCCTCTCCTAGTTCCTCTCCCTAACTCATCCTGTGTCATGTTTTCTCTCTCCTCTCTTTATCTTTCTCCCTCCTCCCTTTCTCAAAATAATCAAGACAAACAAACAAAAATGCAATAAGACAAAAAACTACAACAAAAGAAATTAAAGAAAAGAAAATGAAAGGATACTCACACATATTCAAATGAACAAACAAAAAATTCATGGATTCCATTTTGAGTAGGCCACCTATTCCTGAGCATGGGCCTCACTCTGGAGTGTGACTAATAAACCCAGTGACATTCCATTGGTGAAAATTGATTTTCTCTTTTCAACAGGTAACAATTGCAAATAGCTTTTTGGTTTGTGGTGGGGCTTTGGGTCCACTTTGAAATAGTACTATTGTGTGTGATTTTAACCTCTCCAAGTCTGTGCATATGGTCAGTTTCAAGTTTTATGTGTATAACTGTATTGAAAATGAAAAGTAACTCCTTGAATTTACCTAACCATTGATGGACAATAAACTTATTCATATTTTTAGGGTTAGGTTTAGAAATATTTAAGTAAGAAAGACAAATCCTGACTTTCACTGTTTAATACATCAACCAATCCATTGACCTTAAAATGATTTAATTTACAGCTTTTCATTGCTTCACTTGCCATTGTGGTTTTACTGAGATCCATATACTTGATGAATTTGATTGACGGATCCATGTGCTTCACATGGAGCCAAAGCATTGCACAAGGTTTTAGTGATCTGGAAAACATTTGCCTGTTGTAGGTTTTTACATTAACGTACCTATTTACAAAAATTTGATTACACAGCAGTATGTCTCCCTTTTTATGCAGAGAAGGCATCTTTTTGGCTCATTGCAAATTGTAAACTCGAGGATAAAGAAAAAAGATATTATCATTTATTTTTTTGAAATATACAACAACTTTTCCAGTGAATGTTGTATTACAGAATGAAAGAAAATTGTATATTTAAACAACTGGAGGTGGAATATGATTTTTAGAGACTTGTTTCACACCTTGTTTTCCTCTTGTTTCAGAGGCATTTATTAAAATAAACTCTCTTCTGCAAAAATACATACTCAGAAAGCAAGTCACACATGTGGAAATCAATTCAAGACTGCAGAATAGCACGAGGTGAGACATCAAAGAGAAGAAAAAGGTTCCTAATAGCTCTGGGCATTTTGTGATCCTGATTTAGTGCTAACATCTTGTCTTGGCATAAGATAACCTAAAGAAACACTTGTTCCCCTCATTTTGACTATTATGGTTTTAGAACATGCTCACTCGACCATGAGCATTTCCCCAGGAATCTCATGCTGGAGAAAGGAAAAGGCACCAGTTAGAGAGGGAACTTGTCAGACCACTGACAGGAAAATACTGAATCTCAGAAAATGGTGATGCAGTGGTGAGTTGGGTCATTACATGTTTGACACCCATATCCCTGGCTTTCTTTGTTAACTTTTAGCATCAATCCAGCATCTTAAAATATGTAGGCTGGTGTCAATGAATCCTTCTGTCCTCTTTATATTGTGGCCACATTTAGTAAGTCGATCTTTCAGTTTTTTACTATTAATTTAACTGTTTTAATTGGCTTCTCAATTATTGGTAGGTAAACTTGAATTCTTAGGGTTTAGATTGTGACCCTAAGTTCAGTAACACTGATGATAGGAAAAGTCATAACTCTGTCTCTTATGACTTCTCCCACTACGTGTAGGGAAATCTTATCAATAAAATACTTATTGCATAAACTATTAATAATCCAAAAATCTAAAAGAATGCCTTAATAGCCTAATATCCTTAAATCAGAAACTTTTAATGTGTTCACCTCCATTCTAGATCTATCTGGCAATCTTTGGATTTGCTGATAATCAGTATGTTATGGAAAAGCAAAATCACAACATAAAACCCAAAATAACATACTGTGGAGACATGAGGAAGGGAGAAATGACTTGGCTAATCTTTATAAACAGGGTCCACCTACTCTTCTTATATAAAAAGGATTATTACTTTTCTATATCTGAGACATCATAGCTCCCTAATATGTTATTTAAACCAATCAATCCCTAGATTAATGGAATTATTGATATTGGAAAGTTTTAAAACACATTAGGTTTAAAAAGGCAATAAAATGCCCACCTTAACACTAGCAACTAACACCTACTCCCTTCCAAATATGCAGGAGGAATGAGAGTTAATTTTGAACTACTCTCACATTAAAATAGTAGGAAAAGAACTGACTTAAATAAACTAAAATCAATAAAAACAATAGAGGTCAATTGCTACCATAACTAATACATGGATTTTTGACTATTGTGCACACTGATTTTTTTTTCCCTGTGCAATCCCACAAATCATGTATGGGTGTGGGATTTGGGATCTGTTGATCTGAACTCCCACTGCCTCTCAGAAGTTATCCTGAAACCATCTAATTTTCTAAAATTTCTTCCTTTAACTTTGAGTTTTAGCTTGAAACCTGAGTTTTAGTCTGTCACCCCTGCAGTCTGTGGCTAATAGCTATTGAGTGAATAACTTTCATTTTTGAAGGGAATTCATAATTGATTGTTTTTAATAGATGGGTCCTTTGTTGAACTAAGGATTTCTAACCTTTAAGACTGTTAGTACTTCTAGGTGATATTTACTCTGTTGATCTCTTGCGTTCTTTGTTTCTTTACACTTTTTGGTGTGTCGTTTTTGTATTTGAGCTAGTGATTTCAAACATTTTGAAACTAAACACTTAATCTCCTTGGTGAGTACGCTTTCTGCTTGTTGAAAGGTTCTCCGAATGCATCTGAGACAGGCTGTAATATTGGTATTAGAGAAACCATAGTCTTCCTTGACTATTGGGAGAATGGTAGACTCAATGTGATTAGCAACTTTGGTTTATTTTCTATTCACTCTTTGGCTTATTATAATTAATTATATTAGGCTTTGAGATTTTAGACATTTTCTTAGATAAGGGGAATAAAAAAAATCCCCATAAGAGCTTTATATGATAGATTACTTCTGTTTCCTAAAAGTAGTAATAGGTGAATTGATACCCATTATCTAAGGATAGTATCATGCTATGAATAATCAGTCAGGCATGTGGTAGCCAAATCTCCTGGAGACTGGGGCAATAGAAAGAGGGTATGCCTACATTTTACACATGAATAAGACTTAAAATTTTAAGGATGTTCTAGTAGAGAGAATCACAAAGACTTGTGAAGATGGAGTCCTCACAAAGCACTTCTAATGTTAATTATATACTTTTTGCTTGCCACTAAGATAGTGCACAGGGTGCTGAATCACTGGTTTGTAGGATCTGACTTTTCTGGGATACACTTAAGCAGCATATCTGAATCCATGATAACATAGGCTGGGATGGGAAGATATGGAATGAGAATGGAGAGATTCTTCTAACTCACTAAGCAATGCCAACTGGAAAAGCTGTACTTCCCATGGTCTCTGAAGACTCTAAAATAGAAAGCTAAAGTGAGATACTAGGTTAGTTGAGTTGGCTCAGTGGGTATTAGTCCCCATGACTAATGATCTGAATTTGCTCCCTGGAAACTTCATGGTAGACAGAGAAAATCAGCTTCCATAAACTGTGCCTTGACCTTCACACCAGTGCCATGGAACACAAATACACAATAAGTTAATATTATTTGTCCTTAAAAATTAAGTTACTAAACTAGTCCCAGTAAACTAGAAAAAATGAAAAAATACTATTCCCTTTATTAGTTTCAAAAACTGGAGAGGAAGAGAGAGAGGGAGAGAGAGAGAGAGAGAGAGAGAGAGAGAGAGAGAGAGAGAGAGA
>NC_034605.1:30119807-30131068 GCF_900095145.1 Mus pahari | reverse complement strand
GAGAAGAGAAGAGAAGAGAAGAGAAGAGAAGAGAAGAGAAGAGAAGAGAAGAGAAGAGAAGAGAAGAGAAGAGAAGAGAAGAGAAGAGAGATTTAACACCAACATGCATTGGAAGAGGAGAAAGAGACAGTGCAGCAGATGCTGGGGAGGGGGAACTCGTGATATATAAACCATCCCCTCTGAGCTCACAGAAAGCAATAAGAGTTCTCATTTAACCTCAGAAAATTACTTAAGAAGCATTTGTACTTTGAAACCATTCTAAATTGTGAACTAATTTCCCAGGGGAATAAACTGATGGCCTACTGTACACAGCATAAATAATGAGTCTGCAACTGGGACCCCAAATAAAGCACTGCACATTGGTGGAATTTATGAACAGGTTTTCCCCCTCCGCCACATGACACAAAGGTATTAGAGCTTCCAGTCAGAGTTTTACTGTGTCAGCAGGTGAATTCCCAACAGTAAGTCAAGCTGTAATGGAACACGCTGGTAGAAATGATTGTGCTGCTGCTGTAAAAAGAATTTGGTGTCACCGGAAGGTTTCCAGAATCTCTGTGCATGGCAAGTTTCTTACTCTGACTGCAGATGTTGGCTGTTGGATTCTAAATCCTGCCTTTGAAAATGACTGGAGAATGTAAAAATTTTAACATCTGAAGACATTTGGATGTGATGATACAAGAAGATGTAGGTAAAACCAGTTGTGTACAAGAAAGGAATCTGAGGCTGAAGGAACGTAACTTTTCAATGTTATACATTAACTAACAGTAAAACTTAGATGCTGATCTACAGTCCACTTTCAGCTGAAATGCTGTTTTTTTCAACGAGTTTGTCTTTCTCTGGGAATAAAACGTAAGAGCTATAAGTTTTATGGTTATGAAAAAATCATGAAAACGGAGACCTGAGTTATAACCAATCAACAAAGAAAAACCAAAAACAAATCTGGATATAGTTGAAAATCCAGGCTCCTCTGACCAGACTCAGAAATACAAAAATGTAAATCTACGTGGCAATATATGATGGCATAGTGATTTTAATCCTTCAAATTTAAAAACACAAGAGTGAGCACTACTAAAGAGTAAACTTGATCTCTATTATTAGCTACGGATGAGAGTTGCTAGCCTTTCCTGTTCTTTCCAAAGAAAACTTGCTGTAATAGTCAGTGTTAAGTATCAACAAGACAGAACTTGGCATACCTGTAAGGGATTAGTTAGGTCAGGCTACACTCTGGACAAACCAGTAGGAGATTATTGTGATCATATTACTTAAGGTGGGAAGAGCCTCTCAATGTGGTTAACATTCTCTGACCTTGGATCCTGGACTGTATAGAAAGGAGAAAAAAAATGGCCTGAGCATAAGCATTCATAGTTTTCATGCTTTTGTTTGTTTCTTTTTGTGATCATAATTTCATTGCAGTATTTCTTCCTTCCATTCCCTACCTCTCTAACCCTTACCATACAGCCCCCATACTTTCCTTCCAAGAGCCAGACTCTTTTATTCATGAATTATTATTGCATTCATTTATGCATTTTCAAACACATGTACATTCTTAAATATATATAACCTGTTGAGTCCATATAACCTTACTATTTGTACATGTGTTTTCTGGTCTGACAGTTGGTCACAGGACAACCAATTGGTGTGCTTGTCCCTGGAAAGCATCACCAACCTCTCCCTTACAGATAGTTTAACTCTGGGGACTCTGGAGAGGATATAAATGTGAGAGTTCCTATAGGGCCACTGGAGGTTAATGTTCTTCCCTGCCACTGCTCCATAGACTTTTTGCTCATCCTGTTGTTCCCTTTGCTGTTTCATTTGCTATTGGTGATTTTCTGATTTGCTGGACTGCTGGATATTCTGATGACAAAGTTTTGAATTGCCCTCAAGGAACCCAATGCCAGTAATAAGCAAGAAGTAGCCTATAGAGGTGTACTTCCCCTTTTCCCTCTAATAATTTTTTATTCTCTCTTACCTATTGTTAGGGTTTGGAAGGGATTACTATGTAATAAAAGTTGGAAAGGAGTTGGAGATATAGCAGCCCAATACAATATCTATAACATATATGCCAACAGGAGTGTTTAGAGATGTGTCCACTGGAATTGGGTTCCACAGTTCTTCATTTTGATTGGTTGTTGTTTTCTTTAGTGGTCCTGTCTATAGTAGTTTCCTTGATGCTGGGTGAATGATAAGTATGCTTATCTTTATTTATACAGACAAATGTTGTAGATTGTTGCTAGGTATGTTGCAGGTTTAGTAAAGTATTAGTTTTAGATTTTCTTCTATATCCCAATATTTCTCTAGTACCAAGTAATTAGTCAGGTGTCCAATACACATTGGGTTACATTCCACGCTATTTGTTCATCTGGTTTATAGGTGTCATAGCTGGATAGAACTATTGAGTGCTTCCCTTTTCAGAAGCTTACATAGCACTCTCTGGTACCATAAAATCTAGTTTTCAGGTCAGTTTCAGATTAGGGTTTTCTGAACCCTGTTTTCAAAGTACATAGTGCAGTAGAAACTTACCTTCCACCTTGAGGGGCCAAGGTGGCAAGGGTAGTAGTGCTAATCACCATGCTTCAAGTTCTTACTAGTATGATTTCCTCACTATGAGTAACTGTAACCTTAAATTGTGAAACCAAATCAATTTTTTCTCTCTTAAATATTTTTGGTCAGGATACTTGTTACAAGAAACAAAACTTAAGACATGCCCCAAAATTGAAACAATTGTTGTTTCTCCAGCATCCTTTATTCATTTGTGTCCTGAGTATCTCCAGTCAAAAAGCATCTGAGGTAATTCAGGAAAGTATGTCCTGTAGAGGATATTCAGTTATCTTAACAAAGAACAGTGAACAAATCATTCTTAGCTTTTACCCTGAGTGCTGACTCTGCTACTGAGTCTAGACTCTGTGTTTCATAGCAGTTCCAACTGTGCAACCTTCTTTAGTTTACCTAGCACTATTACCAAGCAATTTGTTCCTTTGCTCTTCCTTCTCATCAGTCCGCAACATATACAGTATTTCAGAGATATATCTATAAAATCCTGAGAGTTAGATCAGCATCACAAGGCCATCTCATCTTGTCATGGAACACTAACTGTCTTTCTTCCCTTGGCAGCTGCATTCTTACTGCATCAGTTATTTGAGACAGTCCACCTCAAATTACTCAAGCTGGCCTTGAAACCCGTCTGTCACCCAGACATTAAACTTGCCCTCTTTGTGCCTCCAGCTCCCAAATAACTGGGTGACTGGTCCCATCATTAGTCCAAAGTTCAAGCGTGTGGTAAACAATACTTTTCTTCTAGCAATAAACAAGTAGGTTCTATTGTCAACCCAACACTTTTAAGGATATTTCAACCCAACTCTTTCATTTACTGATTTCCAGTAAATGGAAATGAGAGGCATGCTCTTTCCCCATGTGAGTATGAGGATGCTCTACAATTTATTGAAGGATCGGGTGTTTGGCTGCCCTCATAGCAGGGAAAAGTGTTTATATAAAGAATATTTACTGCTTTTGCAGAAGATCTCATTCAGTTGCCAGCACCCACAGTAGAACTCATAATTAATTCTACTATTAGGCATCTGATGTCCTCTTCTGGCTTGTGTAGACACCACCCTTGCCTTCATTTCTTATTTTCACTTTATAAATGCAGACTATATTCCTGATTAATAGTGATCACTAGAGCTTGAGGTAGGAGAAAGAATGGAGAGATGGTGAGAACAGATTACTGATGTAGTTGGACAGAAATCAAGTCCAGTGTTCTATCATACAATAGGCTATCAGCAAAATTTCAATTTTTCAATTTAAAGGGACTTGCAAGCATCTAGGACATTAGCTCTCAAGCTGTGGGTCATGACCCCTTTGGGGGTCACCTGACACTTTCCCAGGGGTCACTTATATCCATCAAAAAGCATAGATGTTTACATTGTAATTCATAACAGTGGCAAAACTACAATTATCAAGTAGCAAAGGAGAACTCTATGGATTAGGATCAGGACAACATGAAGAACTAAACAGTTGTAGCATTAGGAAGATGGAAAACTACTGATCTAGGAGACACATTCTGGGTATGTCTGTAAGGACATTTCTGGAGATGTTGAACTGTGGAAGGAAGACCCATATTAGCCATGAATAGCTCTAATTCATGGGCTCAGTTCCAGACTAAAAATATGGAAGAAAGGAAGAATAACATGAGTACCAGTATCCCTTTCTCTTTTACTCCTGAGTGCAGATGCTATGTGACCAGCCATGGCATTCAGCTGTCACCATTTCTCCCAGAATAAACCCTTCTCCACTTAAAGTGCTTTTAATTAGACATTTTGTCACAGCAATGTGAAGAGTAATGTATGCTATAAATGTGACTAACAACTTTGATTCACAGATTTTTGCATGTTGACACACAAGTTATAAATGTTTGAAAAGATGTACCCATTGCTGTAATGGGATTATTAACTTGTGTGTAAATTCAAGTATCACACTGTATCCAATCAAATATCTGAACATCCATTATGTCAGTGGAAAGGAAACGAGTAAGTCATCTTGCACAACACAGACCACAGAGGAATCTGCATGGTGTCTTTACCCAAATCTGGAACATATACTAAATAGTCTGGATTATGACAGCCCTCTCAATTTTTGAGAATTTCAGCACATAGCATTTTCTGTTTTACTATCTCATTCACTTTCCTAATTTGGTGAGCTCCCAAACAGCTTTTAAAGCTGAGCTTGGTTCTATCTGCTTGAGGAAGTCCTCTTTGGACACTTTCTCTTCTATTCACACTATCCTGGCCCGAGGATCTACTTCTATGCCCAAAGTTCTTAGAGTCCCCTCTCCCCCCAATGAAAGCTGGCTTTACCACAGCATGTACAGTTTGCTGTGTTCTCTTGTAAGCAGTCAGCCCAAACATAAATACACACATATGCACATGCACATGCACACGCACAGGCACACACACACACACACACACACACACACACACACATTGGGGTGGGGTGGAAGTGGGGTTGGCGATGAGGCAGAGGTCATGTTTATCAGTATGTCTAAATGCCTTGCCAGAACTGGTATTCAAAGTATGGTTTCTAAGTGAATAGGTAGCCTTTTGTAGGAAGTAAGTGACTGTAATTGCTGTCATGCATTCGCACAAATTGTGTTGCTACATGTTCAGTGGTGGGCATTTACAAACTGCTAAGCAGAATGACATGAGTTTTGTTTACTATTTCCTCATCTTCTTTTTTCTAACACTAGTGCATACGATTAATGAACACACCAGTTAAAACCTCGCTGCTCTTCTCCATCTTATGTTTATGATTTTTTTTCATTTCTTTGGTCTCAAAAACTATGAGGGTTATGACTATTACTATGTCCATTTCCTCATCTGAGAAATTGAAATGCAGAGAGACGAACAGTTTAGTTAAGAAGAGCCATGGTAATACTGGAGCCTGGTTTTAATTCCCCAGTCTTTCTAAGTACCACCGTCTTCACCATTATCAGTTCACCCACACCCCAGTTCCAGTGGATCATAATGGGATCCCACATCTGGCCTGCCACAGGGCTAGGGCCACTCATAGAGGCTGACTCAGGAAGCTTGACTTTCACCAGGTGGGTATCAGGCTGTGAGAAGTCACAAGACCCTGCTCCTAGGGTGGGGAAGCACAGTCCATAGTTCCTGCAGAACTGCAGGGAGCTGGCTTGGGGGTCTGTGCCCGCACCAAAGCCGAGACCAGCAGGTTCTCACTCTTGGGCACTGCAGATACTGCTGAATGCCTCGAAGACCTCAGAACAGAGTGTGGGCCCATGGGCCGCAGGTTCTAGCCCAGGACAAAGAGAAAGGGCAGGAGGAAGGCTTCTGCTGGTTACCATGGAGATAAAAGTCCTTGGCTTGCTTGAGTTGGCTTGGCTGGGCTGGGAATACAGGGAGGCCTCCCACTGGGAGGTTAGATGCATAGCTCTATAGGGGAAGACCTGCTCCATTGCTCCAGTAGGCAGATCCGGGTAAGAAGAGGCAGTCCATGGTTTTACGGTGTTCATTGTAGAAAGGCAGAGAGAGGGAGAAGAGTAAAGAAGTAGAGGCCAACCATGACAAGGTGGAGAGAGGGAGGAAGGGAGTGGGGAGAGAGGGGGCAAGCGGAAAGCAAGAGTAAGAGAGACAAGAAAGAGAGGGAAGAGGGGGCAAACAGCCCTTTTTCTAGTGGGCTGGGTCAACCTGGCTGTTGCTAGGTAACTGGGGGTAGGAGCATACTTGGCCTACTTGGCCATTGCCAGGTAACTGTGGAGGTGGAGACCAGAAAAGAGTACCAGGAGCTTGAGGGGGTGGGGGTGGGACTGTGGGAGGTTCTAGCTGTAACAGGAGCAGGGGCCCAGGGGGCATGGCTAAACACCTGACATACCTGATAGGCAGAAGTCGCCACCTACTGGGTCACCAGGGTCCAAGGCTTGTACTCAACCTGAGGCCAGGCTGTCTGTGCACAGCTCACCACCCCACAAGTTCCCCTAACGCCCATTCCTTTTTTTTGCCCTCCATTGATTTATAGTTTTATAGTTTCAAACAGCCATGGGGATGAAGGACGACACTTCCTCCCACTACTAAGAAAACCCAACTAAACAAGAATTTGTACCCCAACAAGTAAGTTTAAGTTCATCTGCTTATATAGTTTATAAGTACTTATTCTGGATACACATGCTATATCTATGACATGGGCAACAGGAACACTCATAAAAATGTATCTCTTTGGTTTTTTGGTGGTTTACAATATCAATACAATATTTGTGTCTATAATCTATAATATTCACATACAATGCCAAATTATTTCAACATAGATGAAAAGATATTAATGTAAAACTCGTGTGTGTGTGTGTGTGTGTGTGTGTGTGTGTATGTTCATAAGTGGCAAAATCCATTCTAAAAATGCTTATATGTTCCCTTAAGACTTTAGTATCAGAGCCGGGCGGTGGTGGCACATGCCTTTAATCTCAGCACTCGGGAGGCAGAGGCAGGCGGATTTCTGAGTTCGAGGCCAGCCTGGTCTACAAAGTGAGTTCCAGACTTCAGTATCACTGCAAAGATATTTAAAATATACATGACAAAGTTTATCTCAATGGTAATATGAAATATTTCCTAAAGTTTTGAAGGACCATTTACTTCTTTCATTTTTGATTCTTTGAAAAATTTGCAAGTGGAAATCCATTCCAGTTGGTGCCTGCAGCATGACAAGCTTATAAGTTGTTCCTGGGTTTGAAGAGTCACATGGCCCTCCTACCACTAAAGACTACACAGCCTTTGAAAATAAGGTTTTGTGTTCCTATTCTACAACACACCTCTCCAAGTGCTAAATGCTATGTAGAGTGTTATGACTTGTGTCATGATGCTGTGACAGAAGGAATGAATCTGTTCAGTTGTTTATGCCCACCATTTGAAAACAAAGTGAATATTGGCCAACATAATTCACTTGACACTGTTCTAAAACATCCTCCTCCTACACAAGGCAAGATTTCACATTTATAGAAAACATTTATCAAAAACAGTAAAGCAGTACAATAGTGCCTCCATGGTTTGAAGCGATTAAGTCACTCTACTCAGGTAGATTACAAATGCTGAGACAGGCTCTTTCCATATCAGGCAAGAAAGAGGCATGTCTCAAAGAAAGGATAGAATTCTCTTAGGAAAGCAACAGATGTATGTTGAATGTCAGTGAGGGAACTGCTCAGTCTATAATTAATGACGTTTGGCCAGACAGATGGGCATTTGCATTTGCCCTCTGCTTGACATGGACAGGTCACCATGTAACCATGAAGCACAGTCTTGTCAAAGTTCCCCAGCAGAAACTGAAGAATGTAGGGCGATCAATGAACTACCTTCACACTTTCTTGAATGCTAATTGGGGAATTATGAACATATTTTATCATACCGTGGGTGTGTCCTTTACTTTCCAATAACACACAGACTCAAATGAAATTTTTTTCTAAATTCCATCATATTGAAATTGTCTGGGCAAACAGAAATGTTCTCCTTTCCATTTCTGGTGGCTAATATTTCCATTTATAAAAGGTGGGAGGCAGATAAGAAGCAAAACCCAATTAAACAAGAATTTGTCCCCTCAAAAGTAAGCTTTAGGTCAATCTGTTTGTATGCTTTATAAGCACTTATTCTGGGTACACATGACTTATTCACCTATGAGATGACAATAGGAACATTCATAAAAATGTGTTTACTTGGCTTTCTAGTGCTTACAGTATCAAGTGGGGAAAGTACAAAAATAACCATGGGAAATGATACATATTTTAACAGTAATATAAATAGTTAATTTGGAAAACTAAAGGAGAATTTAATAAGGTTTTTGGGTTTATACAACAGCCTCAGAAGATGAGTCTTTTCATAATGGGTGCTTTAATCACTCTTTTACTGCTATTAAGAGACACTATATAACCAGTACAACTCTTTAAAAGGAAAAAATTAACTGTTGGCTTGCTTGCAGTTTCAGAGAGTTAGTCCATTATCAACTTAGCAGAAAGCATGGCATCTAACATGGCACTGGAGCAGTAGCTGAGAGCTACATCTTGATCTGCAGGCCACAGAAAGAGGCAGAACTTGATCTGACATAGACTTTAGAAAACCTGAGTTCCCTTGACTCCTATTCCTATGGCACACTTTCTTCAAAAAGGCCATGCCTCCTAATGCTTCTCAAATAGGGCCACTTTCTGATGACTAAACGTTCAAATATATGAGCCTAAGGGGAGCATTATTTAGTTGTTGTTGTTCATTTTTCTTTTCTTTTTTTAAAAATTGTATATTTTATTTATTTACATTTCAAATGTTATCCCCTTTCCCAGGTTCCCCTTGGAAATCCCCTATCCCATCTCCCCTCCCCCTGCTTCTATAAGGGTGCACCCCAACCCACCTCCCCACTCCAACCTCCCTGACCTGGCATTCCCCTACACTATTGTATGGAGACTTTGTAGAACCAAGGGCCTCTCCTCCAATTGATGACCTACAAGGCTATTCTCTGCTACATATGCATCTAGAGCCATGGATCCCTCCATGTGTTTTCTTTAATTGGTGGTTTAGTCCCTGGGAGCTCTGGGGGATCTGGTTGGTTGATATTATTGTTCTTTCTATGGGGTTGCAAACCCCTTTAGCTTCTTCAGACCTTTCTCTAATTCCTCCACTGGGGACCTGAAACTCAGGCCAATGGTTGGCTGCAAGCACCTGCCTCTATATTTGTCAGGCTCTGGCAGAGAATCTCAGGAGACAGCTATATCATGCTCCTGTCAGCAAGCACTTCTTGGAATCTGCAATAGTGTCTGGGATTGGTGCCTATATATGGGATGGATCTCCAGGTGGGGCAGTCTGGATGGCCTTTTCTTTAGTTTCCTCTCCACACTTTGTCTCAGTACTTCCTCCCATGAGTATTTTGGTCCCCCTTCTAAGAGGGAGTGATGCATCCACATTTTGGTCTTCCTTCTTGAGCTTGATATGATCTGTAAATTGTATCTTTAGTATTCTGAGCTTTTGGGCTAATAACCACCTATCAGTGAGTGCATACCAGATGTGCTCTTTAGTAATTGGGTTAGTTTAATCAGGATGATATATTTTAGTTCCATCCATTTGCTTAAGAACTTCATGAAGTCATTGTTTTTAATAGCTGAGTAGTATTCCATTGTGTAAATGTACCACATTTTCTGTAACCTCCTCAGTAAGTTTACAGTGCTTCCTTTGTCTTAGGAAACACCAATTGCTAAACGTTTAGCTATAATTTTCAACTTCGGCTGCTGACAAGGGGATATGGACCCTTTTTGACCATGAAGCTAAAGTGTTTCACAGAGATAATATGGCTTTGATCCTCCAGGTGATAGGTTATTTTCTTTTCATTTTAAATATGTGACTTATATCCTCCACTCATCACAAATTTGAAGGTGCACTATATTTGAAAATAATTCACGACACTAAAAATATTTTGAATATTTATTTATATTTATATAAAATATTTTATAGTTGTAAGGATTTCCTGGATTTAAGCAAGAGAAATTATGAATCAAAAATATCAAGATGACGCAAAGAGAAATCATATTCAATAAAGGCCAAGGGAGAGAACTTGGAGCGAGAGCCTAAAACACCTCAGATATTGAAACCAAGAATCTATAAATTGAACTTTAAACTACCTTCTAGAAAGCCTGTCTTAGACAAGCTCAGAAACCAGATCCCAAGCATTGCAACAATGATGAAAGATAGGAGTGATGAGCTAGAATCTCATGTCCTTTCACTTCCGTGTGTTGTGGTCTACAAAGGAGTTGAAGTTCTCACAATCATCTTGACATTGGAAGAATGTGTCCTCTTGGTTTTGTTCTTGCTTTGATTCAGTAGTTCCTCATTGTCCTAGGGTTTTGATTGTGTAGACACCATAACTAAGGCAACATTATAAGGACACATTATAAGGGCAATATGTACTTGGGGCTACCTTACAAGTTCAGAGAGATTCAGCCCATTATCATCAAGGCAGGAGTATGGCAGCATCTAGGCAGGCATGGTACAGGCAGAGCTGAGAGTTCTACATCTTCATCTGAAGGCTGCTATTGGAAGAACTAGTTTCTAGGCAGCTAGGACAAAGGTATTAAAGCCCACACCCACAGTGACACACCTACTCCAACAAGGCCGCACCCACTCCAACAAGGCCTCCAAATAGTTCCATTCCTTGGGCCAATCATAAAGAAACCATCAAACTCACTATGCCCCTTTCCTTTCTTTTGGAATGATAATGTATGCAATGTATGTAATGTATATTTTGTGTCATTTGTATGTTAAAAGCCTCTGATCTGCTCTTTGTTTTTCCTTTGACAGGGAATTGTAGTTAAGAGATTGCCACGAGTCTCAGAAGGGGCTTTGAACTTTGAGTATTTAAACAGTAAGAGGATTGTAATAGACCATATAGACTTTTGACTTTGATTGAATGCATTTTTTTTCATTTTGATATGACTACAGGTCTATAGGGGCTGGGGGTGGAATGTTATGATTGGAACAATTCTCTCCCCAGGATCATATATTTGAATACTTAATCACCAGGGAGTAGAATAGTTTGAAAAGATTAGAAGGATTAGGAAGTATCACCTTTGTCCCGCGCTACCTTCTCGCCAGCAAGAAATGACGCGNCACACAAACAGGATCCTTCTGNAGCAACGCTTTAATGCTCTTGAGAGGGAGAGCATAAGCTTCCAACAAGCAATGGGCGAAGAGAAGAGAGGGGAGAAGAGAAGAGAGAGAAGAGAAAGGGGAAAA
>NC_034605.1:30114877-30119747 GCF_900095145.1 Mus pahari | reverse complement strand
AATGGAAATCTACCCAGCACATGCGCAGCTGCCTTGTTTGTTTGTTAGAGCACAGGACATCAGCGCTATCTTGTAATGGCGAATGTGAGGGCGGCTCCCCACACACCTTGTGAGAGTAGGTGTTGACTTGTGAGAGGAAGTGTGTCACTGAGGGTGGACTTTGACCTTCCAAAAGTTCATGCAAAGTCTCCCCCCCCCCCTCTCTCTCTCTCTCTCTCTCTCTCTCTCTCTCTCTCTCTCTCTGTCTCTCTCTCTCTCTCTCTCTGTGTGTGTGTGTGTGTTTGTCTGTGTGTCTGTGTGTGTGTCTGTGTCTTTCTCTGTCTCTTTGTCTCTGACTGCCTGCCTACTGATAAGAATACAAGCTCTTAACTACAATGTCTCCTACACATGCCACCATGCTCCCACCATGATCATAATAAATACCCTCTGAAACTGTAAGCAAGCCCCCAATTAAGTGCTTTTCTTTTAAAATAAGAGTTGTTATGGTAATGGTTTATTTTTACAGAAATAGAACATGGACTAAGACAGTAAGACTATATATATACTGTAAATATAAAGCAACTCCATTTAATAGGTAGAAATTGTACCTGTATATTGGTTATTATATTATTTTGTGCTCATTCATTATGAGCACAAAAGCAAGGCTAAATGTCAGTGGCACCCTCAGTTTTCATCTGAAAAAAATGTATGCTAGACATCCAGGTTTTAAGTAAGATGGGTCCCTAACCACAAGAAGAATACAGTCTAGTCAAGGGTAAGACTGCATATTTTGTTTGCTCTCTTTTGTTACTATGGCTTATTTATTGTTGGAGCCTGCTACAGCTCTGGTTTCAGGGGTGTACAATAAAAAGATGGAGAAAAGGGCATAGGGAAGAAGGAATCGCAAAGAACTTTCGATAGTTATGCTGACAGCAGTACCTAATTTGACTACTTAAGTATATGTTTTCTAACTCACTTGAATATCAATTAAGGCATTCAGGTCAAATTCATTTAATAAATAAACTCAAAAGTTGGTAGAGAAAATTAAACATTCAAGACATCTGCAATTATAGATAGATCATTGCTCAACTTAATTGTTCTTTCTTTTCTTACTATCTTCTGTCAACATATTGCAATGGGAATGTATTCCATCTGGGCTTTTACTTGAATTGAATAGTGTGGATATGGCTGATGAAAACTACTATCACTCTGCCTTCCAAGGTTTTTTCTGTTTTGTGTTCATAAAATCCCAAGCAGAAAAAGAAAAGACGGTAGAGTGCCTTTTTTTTTCTTTTCATATGAGGAATCAGCACACAACACAGAGAGTCTAGGAGACTATGAAGTCCAGGCTCAGAAGACAGGAAAGAGTGAGGGTTACAGGAAGCTGATAGATTGAAAGGACCTTGAAAAGCCACAGGCAGGTAAGATACCCTCATTTACTCCATACTATAGCTGCTACATAGGAAGCTATTGGTAGAGATCTAGGTACATGCTACACACAGACAAGCATAAGCACACACATAGACTGGGCATATATAGGCTACATTCAAGTTTTAATACAGACCTACAAACACACAAGCAGGTTAGTGAAGTCTGCATCAAAGACAAAACACAAAAATGCAAAGACAAGGGCTCTGATCCCAACACCAGATTTGTACAGAACCATACAGATAGTCACATAAATGTCCAGCATACTTGTGCAACTGACTTCTTGAGTGTTTAATTTTGGCACCTCTAAACATCTAATGTAGGCCATTTTTGCTGACACATAGTTTATATATTTCTGGCATCAACATGCCTTAGCTAACTCACACTTGATATCTCTATACACATCATGTTGTCTAAACATAAACTGGTCCTTAAGGCCTTCTGCTTCCAACAGTGATGAATGGTGAGAAGGAAGTCATCTTCTGAAAGCCGGGTGTTCACCTTCACAGAAAACAGACATTCCAGATCTTAATCTTGACCTTCTGTCCTCCACAAATGTGAGAAGCCAAAATTCTCTTGTTCAAATTACCAATGATTTCTCAGAGCGTTTGTATTAGATAACTTTTTGTATGATTGCACATGCTTTTGATACTTGTAGTCTTCAAGCATTAAAGACAAGAATTTACAATCAACAGATCTTTTGTTTCTGTGTGAGTATTTATTGACTATTGTCATTCATATGTGTGTCCAAAGGTGTAGGTGTCACAGAATGCTAATGAAAGTCAGAGGGTAGCTTGCAAGGTCACTTTTCTCTGTCTACCAAATAAGTCTCAGCTCAAACTCGAGTTTAGTGGCAAGAACCTTTATAGGATGGTATATCTATATATCTGTTCTCTATATGTGTTTTTTAAAGATATAAGAAAATGTCCACAGTAAAAAGTATGCAAATTTCCAAACCCAAGTGTTCATCTAATTCATACAGTCTAGTCCTGCCCATGGAACATCTGTACAGATAAGCCCATAGAATAGAAATCCTGTTTGTGATCCAGTGGACCTGTAGTTGATCTCACTGGACTTGTAGGACATGTTTTTCTAAGAAAATTTGCTACTTCTACTTGTCTCATTCAAGACTTCTACAAGTCTCATTCACGTGTGTGTGTGTGTGTGTGTGTGTGTGTGTGTGTGTGTGTGTGTATGTGTGTGTGTGTATGAGGCATGGGTGGATATGTATGCCATGTGTGAGGTATTTGTTTATGTCTGTGTGTGAGTTGTTATGTATATTTCTTTTTATGTGTGCATGGCTTGTGAGTGTGTATATGTCTGTGTCCATGATATGTGTTAGAAACAAAGAAAAATCTCCATGTTGCACAAAGACAATGATAGCTCAGAAAGGTAATTTTCTCTTACAAGAAGGCTGCAACAGGACCCAAACTAGCAGGCACACCAGTGTAGGATGTTCACTTGACTTTTATTATACTATAAGGTCCTGTCTTTTCTCCATTGGCTGAACCCTAACCCCACAGTTTTTTTTTTTTCAAGATTGGCTACTTTTAAAGAATTGGTCCAAAGGAAATGAAGGACATCAGGCAGAGGGCAGCTATGTCAAGGTATCAAGTTCACATGGATCCAGGGGTGACTGTGGCCTCTCTGAAGGTTCACCAGTGAGGAGAATGCAAAGATTTGCATTAAAGAGTAGAATGTGTACAATATTAAATGTGGGTAAGGTGTATGAATCGTTGGCCCTAGGCAGATCAACTATGTTTGGTAGAAAAATTAATCTCATATATATAAAGTGTATGGGTGGTATGTAATGTATGTGGTGGAATTTCTGCATGTGATTTGTATAGTATTTATGTATGCCTATGTTTAGCATGTATGTGTGTAGTGTTTATGGTATGTGAGGTATATGTGTAAGTGCATGTGTGTATCTCTTTCTCTCTATGTGTGTTTGCGTGTATATTCTGTCTCACACATGCATATCTGTTTCTCCATACATAATTCCACTGGGAAATACTTTCAGCAACTTTTATTCCTGAGTTTTCCATGGCCAGTTGAAGTTTTCTAGACAAAAATGATTCCTTGAGGCTGTTTTTTTGCAAGCTGATGTAGACTGGTTTTAGCAAGCTGAGCAGTGGAAAGTGAATGGGATTAAAGGCAGGGGGGAGACCACACACCACACTCCTCCCCTACAAACAATTTATATTACTTATCAGAACTTTAATTTCATCTGCTAAGTAATGCAGGCCCCCAGAGCAGAGGTTAAAAATGCAGCTGCAAGTTAGTATCCTCGAGTGCTTTTTCATTAGATTGTGGGTGCGCTATAATTTCTGGGGGCTTCATTCGTGATGGAGCAAACGTTGCTTGAATTAATCAGTGAATTCCTTCCTATATTTATTTTTTAATAGGAAAAGGAGCAGTGGATTTTAAAGGTGAATTTCTATTATAGGACAAACACATCCTTGCGATATATTAATTCCAATATCCTTCATTTATCAATTAGCATCAAATATAAGACCAGCACTTATCCTGTCTAAGATGCCACTGTAGAAAGATCTGGGCTCACAAATGTAACACTAATTCTTAGGAGGGAGAACTTCCCTTAGCAGACATAAAATGTGCTACTGTCAATTTACTTGTTGTTACAAATAGCACTGATGTTACCGGCATGGGTTTAGAGGTGATGTGACTTTCCTGAAAACCCATTAGTTTTATAGGTTCTTGGCAAGCCCCACACTGTGTTGATTAGTGATAGCAATTGTGTCTATTTAAACAGGGTTTGATATGTTTGGCTCTACTCTTCATATCGGCTGAATAAGAAGTACAGGAGATAATTTAACTTTGGGTGATGCTAAGCAGTGATCTGACACATCACTTAGTGTTTAGCCACTTGTGATAATAAGTGCTTTAATTGTGGAGTTAATTGTAGGCGCCTGTGAGACAAACCTCTATGTGATCCTGACAAATAAGGTAAGGACCCTCCCCCCTTTTAGTTGACTTGAATCTCACAGTTCTTCTTGAAGTGCTTCTACAGTCAATCCCAGACATGTTATTTTAGGAGCTAGTCAGAAAAACAAATGTCATGTTTTGACTCATATCAAGGTGACCCAAGACATTTGTAGAAGGCCCCTGCAAAATGGGACTTAGTAAGCCCCCCTTGAGACTATTTCCCATGGTAGCTTGAGAGTTACTCTCTAAGAAAGTCCTTGGTACAGGAATATTGCTGTCATTTGGTGTTGAAAAATTCAATGTCAACTATTTTTGATTATTCTTAATGAATTAATCTTCTACACCAAAATGACTTAATGCTGAAAAATCATTTCATGATTAAAAACTATTAGTCATTCCTTAATTTTAATGTTCTTCTTTAAATGATAGATTGTGGTTTCTTGTTAATGTGTTGAAGTTGAGGGTTGGGGGCCAGAGAAAGTTCTTCTTCTTCTTCTTCTTCTTCTTCCTCTTCTTC
>NC_034605.1:30093414-30114852 GCF_900095145.1 Mus pahari | reverse complement strand
TCTTCTTCTTCTTCTTCTTCTTCTTCTTCTTCTTCTTCTTCTTCTTCTTCTTCTTCTTCTTCTTCTTCTTCTTCTTCTTCTTCTTCTTCTTCTCTCTCCTTGGCTCCTCTTTTTCATTATCTAAAGGAGATAACACTGCATGCCCTATTGAATAAAATGCAGCTTTCAACACCTATATTTCTTCCTGTGCTCTTTCAATAAATGCTACTTGATTGCTCTTGGATTTGGAATAATCAAAATATCAAGAAAGCGTGATGCTTGGTTAATCCAGGGCAGAACAGCTTCAACAGTTCCGATAAATGGGTCAAGACAGGAACAAACAAAAATTTTATTAAATGGTCAGAGGTTTTATGAAATTTTTTGATATAAAAGATCTTCTCCTAAAAAGTAAACCAATCAATAGCTACATATTTTCCAACATTTTCTGCATTGGTTTGGTTAGATTTGAAATAATTCCTGTTCCTGTTTTCAGTGGTAAAGATGTCAATGCATGTAGTATCAAAAGGCTTTCTAAAATTATTCCCCTTAAAGTTCACTAACCAATAGATTTATGAGTGACCAGTGATGTGGACACAAACATCTCACATTTTTGTTCCTTCAAGGGTACAAAGGTATATTTTTAGCTCATTGTAGATGGAGGAAACCTTACCAAGGGACACAGTTCTCCTATAGCATTCCTGTAGTTCTGATTCCAAGTGGAGAAAGAACTGGGACCTAGAATTTGTATTTTTTGTGGTAGACTGGATTGCAAGCACCTTGTTTTGGTAACTTTGTCAACTTGACACAAAGTAGAGTCACCTGAGAGAAAGGAACTTCAGTTGAGAATATGCTTCCACAAGACTAACCTATTGATAAAACTTTGGGGTTATTTTCATGATTAATGGGATCAGTCCATTGTGGGTGGTGCCAACCCCAAGTAGGCAGTCTTAGGCTATATAAAAATGTAAGTTGAGCAAACCAGGATGAGCAAGCCAGGAAGCAAGATTCTTCCATGACTTTGGCTTCATTTTTCTGTCTCCAGATTCCTGGCTTGAATTTCTGTCCTGATTTTCTTTTATGATACACTACAACTCTAAGCTGAAATAAACCCTTTTATCCCTAAGTTGACTGCTTTGATGTTTTATGATAACAATAGAAAATGAACTAAGACAAATGCTAATGAGAGGTCATTTCTCCCAGTGACAACATTTGAATATACCATGACTATGTGCACTCATAATCTAAAACATAAATGTGCCACTTAGTAAGTAAAGCTGAGATTCTCTAAAATGAGAATGTATTATCCTCTTACAATGAAGATGAATGGGACAGCTCAACCAACCACAGTAATTGGGTGACTCAAAGGGCAGTTGGTTATTACCAAAAAGAATTCTGGAGAGCCATCCCAACATATTGAGTAAAAACTTCATGCAATAAAAAAATTGAAGTAAAATGGAAAAAGAGGACTATATTCCCAGACATGAAAGAAATCAACTGTGGACAGATATCTAAACTCTAAACTCATTGTGCAAAACCTTTTGAAATAAAAAAAAATCTTTTGATGTTGATCTAAAATATGTTGAAGGAGAAAAATATAAACCAAAGGAATCCTTGCTGAGTACTTATCTCAAGGATAAACAGAGCAGTTGTTTAGTGTGCTAAGGCTATCAATTAACTCCTACCAACATCCATCCATCCATGCATCCATGCATGCATCCATGCATCCATCCATACATACATACATACATTCATACATATATTCATACATATATTCATACATACACACACATACAAACAAACATACACACACATATAAACACACACATGTGCAGCTTGTGAGTGCAGAAGATTATTTTATATTTCATCTCTGCCAGTCTTATTTTACATACCAAAAGAAACTCTGTCATATTGACATCAAACTATTCACCTGTTGCTTTTCATGTCTGAGCTTAGAAGTAAAAAATCAAGGAAAATGAGAGGAGTGAAAAGGTTTCTGTCCAACCATCCTCTTTTCACCGGTTAAAGTGAAAGAATAAGCAATGTATGTTTCCATGAGTGGGGATTCTAAGAGTCATGTTTTTCTCATTTAAAATGATAAAAACAAAACAAAGACAAACAAAAACCCCAAAATTTACCAGTCAAAATAAGACCTGAATCTGAAAAACTAGAGGAAAACATATAGGAACAAATGATACAGAAAGCACAGAATTAGGCATCCATCTGTCTAGTTAGTTCTGTGGAGACCCAGAACTGCACATGCATAGCAGCATCCAGCATGGATCTATTTACCCAGAAAGTGTCCATGAAGCCTTCTTTTCTGAAGCTTTTCTATCCTGAGTTATGTGACTGGTTTCTATTATATGTGGATCATGTAAATCTAAATATCTCCTTAATATTATAAGCTTCCTAGATTAAAAAGTATAATATTTCAATTGAAATATGACATTGTATCATTATTTATAAAGTGTAATATTATAATTAGGAGCTTGGATATATTAAACAGTGAACATGCCAGGGTAATTACCATTTCCATCTCCTCAATGTCAGCACTTTCATTTCTTGAAATTTGAAGATTTTTCACTAGTTATTTTATAATGGATAATCAATTTTGCAGACTTCAGTTACCTCAATGTTGCACAGAACAATAAATACCCTTCCCTTTATCGAATTGTACTATGGTGCCCAGTGCTGATTCAATGGACCCTCTAGCATCAAGTCTCCCACTACCTCAGGTGAGCTTTCTTCTGTCATCTACAGGATCTACGCGAGAGGATTTCAGAGATGAGGAGGGATAGGCAACACTTGTCTTTCCAGATTCAGCATCTTCTATTTCCACCCAAATGTGTTGTTACATGATTGCATCTGTTTTTGCTTATGGCTGAGTGATGACATACCACAAGGACAGAATTCTACCCCCTTTTTTTACTTCCATAGTTTGTGCTTTGAAAACCTATTTTAACACATGTTTATTTCTAGTAGTGTTTACAGTATTAATTTTGTGTCTTCTAGAACTGTCATGCTTCTTTGCTTCATAATCAGTGTCATCTGCATTTGTTTGAAATTACTATTATTGTTTGATGTGGTGAAGGCTCAATGTCTAGTTTAGTCTTCCGTGAATGCATCTGTGGTTCTCTCAGCATCATTAATTGAAGATACAGACATTTTCCAAAAGAGGTCTTGGTGACTTTATCAAATATCAGTTTTCTTTCAATGTCAACCTCATTGCGTTCATCTCTACAATCTTTCAATTCTTTTTTTCTCAGGCCCCCTGTTGTTTTGATGATTATAACTTCCAAATATGAGTGAAACTAGGTATTATGACACTTCTCATTTCCTCAGGACTGCTTTGGCTACTGCTAGTCATATAAAATTCCATGAAACTTTGTCATTTTTTCCCCTCGTTCTGCAAAGAATGCTTCATACTCTATGCCGATTTGGTATAGATATCCCTATGTGCCCCTGACTTTAAACCCTTGCTTAAATCATTCTGTTTCAGCTTTCTGGATGCTAGAATTATAGGCCTGAGCTGCCAGATTTGGTTAGTGTTCTTAATTGTTACCATGAAAATATTTCAGTTCTTGGTTTACATTTATTCCTAGATCTTTTTTGTTGACACTGTTAATAGAGAGTGTTCATTTTGAGCATCCCCCCCACACACAATTTGCTGCATAGACCTATATATAAATAACATGTAATAAATATGTGGTGAGTTTAGTCATCATCTAGTTTTTGATGGGGTCATTTGTATTTTATATGTATAAATTTACATCAATGGCAAATACAAATAAACCAACTCCTTTTTATTGTGAGCAACCTTTCTTTGAACTAATTCTTCGGGCTAAGATATCTTTGCTATGTTGCTGAGTGAAACAACTCCTTTGCTTTCCTTATACCCTAAAAGAAACACTGTGGTCCCCTATATTCTGCATAATATCCATATAAAGTCTATACTGATTATGGTCCTTATATACCTAATTGATTGAGACTTTTTAATATGAAAGGTTATTAATGTTGGACAGCTCCCTTCTTGGACTTACTGATATGATGTCAATATGGTCCATTCTATTTGTTGATTTGCATATGGTAAGTCATTCTTTTGCCGCACCCACCATTAGCTAATACCATATAATCATTATGATGTGATTTTGTACTTGATTTCTTAATATTTTGATCAGATTATTTGCATTTATTTTCTTCAAGAGTTGTAAAAGTTGTATTTCCATAGAAGAATGCTGAATGTCAACAAAACAACTACATTTTTTTTACATTTCCAGAGTAATATTCAGTTAATAGCACAATAATTATCTTTGTATAAACTGCATCAGAGGCAACTTAAGTTGAAAAATTCAAAACCAAGCAAACAGATTAAAAAGTCTACAGTCCCTATAATTTGTGCTGTGCATCAGAAGGAACTTGGGTTTAAATTTTCATGCCAATTTATAACCCTCAGACTGTACCAGAGAAGGTTGTTGGCTATTGAAAGTATAAAATCAACTTTTGAAGTAAAATGTAATCCTGCCTTCTGTCTCCCTGTGGAACTATATATGTACTATTGTATGTGTAACATGAAGGACAAAAATAGACTTATGGCAGATAAAATGGCTCAGTGGGCAAAAGTAACAGCATTTGATGCATAAGTGTGAGGACTGGAATTTATATCCTAGCACCTATATTAAAAGCCTGTGGTTGCCTATGCCTATAATCTCAGAGCATCACTAGGACTTGTTGGCCACCAGCATAATTGTTAAAATAGTAGGTTCCAGGTTGAGTTAGAGAACCTGTCTCAAGGATAAGACAAAGAACAATAGAGGACACCTGATGTCTTCCTCTGCCCTCCATATATGATTACATTGATGCACCATCCTGAACACATGTACACATATGCATACCCTTTAATAGTCAATTAAAATATTTCAGGGTTAGGGTTAATCAGTATTATATTCATAGTTATCTAGTAATAGTAACAAGTGTTACTATTAGCTAGAGAGGCTTCAGTAAAATTCCCATGTTAATAAAGAAAAATTAAAAAAGTATTTACTGTAATAGATCAGAAACGGTTGTAACAACCAGGCAGTGGTGGTGCACGCCTTTAATCCCAGCACTTGGGAGGCAGAAGCAGGCAGATTTCTGAGTTTGAGGCCAGNNTGGTCTACAATGTAAGTTCCAGGACAGCCAGGGCTACACAGAGAAGCCCTGTCTCGCAAAAATAAAATAAAGTAAAATAATAAAAATAAATAAAAAATGGTTTTTAGCAGAGAGTGTTCACTTGATGATAAACTAAATGAAAAGGAAAAGATGTAATCAAGCTTAGATATTAAGAGTAAAAATTTGGATCAGAAAACCCAAACATGAACTAACAACCTGGCTGTATTAAAAACTTACAATACCCCAAGTAGCATTCACAATTTTAATGGTTTTATGAATCAGACATAGCAGTCAATACAAACAGGGACCTATCATGACTGCCCTCTGAAAGGCCCAACAAGATGCTGAAAGAGTCAGATGCAGATCTTTACATCCGGCCAATAGACAGATGCTGGTGACCACTGTGGTTGAATGAGGGAAAAGCTGGAAGAAGCTGAGGAGGAGGGCTACCCTATAGGAAGACCAGCAGTCTCCACTAACCTGGACCCCTGAGATCTCTCAGACACTGAAACACCAACCAGGCAGTATACACCAACTGATATGAGGCCCCCAACATACACAGCAGAGGACTGCCCAGTCTGGGTTCAGTCAGAGTAGATGCACCTAACCCTCAAGAGACTTGAGGTCCCAGGGAGTATGGAGGTCTGGTGGGATAGGGTAGGAGTTGGGGACATCCACTTGGAGATAGGGAGAGGGAGGTGATATGAGATGTACAACAGTCAGAGGGTGGGCCACAAGGGGAATAAAGCCTGGACTATAAAACAAGATTAAAGAATAAATTATAAAAAGACAAAAAATAGAAGTAGAGATAGAATCTACATTCTACAATCTAATTCAGTTGAGTAGGCTTTATATTTTTAATATTTCTGATTCATCTTTTAAGTTTTTCTGGGAGGAGGCCTATGGAGAAAACAAAAACAAATTTTGAATAAGAGGACTTTTATTTGTATGAAGCATATGTCATGTCATCATTTATTATTATCAGAATCTTATAGTTTAGTAAGAAATATGAGTTGGTGATTATTTAACAACCATAAAATATACTGTGAAATTAGTTAATAGATGGTTTAGGCTGACTATATAATATATATCTGTTTCTTACCATGATTTAATAGTATTATTACCCACCTTATATAAATGTAATATATCCTAATTGTCTTCTCACTAATGACCTTTCTTTTAATATCTGTGCCAAATGTTTTTATATATAAGTAAACATATATATATATATATATATATAATGTTTCATATTATATATTGTATACATTTACACATATTTGTATTTTATTATATTATGTATTTCATATCACCGTATAACATTATAACATACATCATATATTACATATCATATATCACACATCATGCATCAGAAATCATATATCTATTCCTTATATATAATCTATAATGTAATATATTGCATATTGTGGGTAGTTAGCAAAGGATCAAGGAAGACTTAGCAGGAAGAGATAGGGATATAATAAAAAATACATCTTATGAAAATTTCAAAAAGTAAGTAAAGTATTTTTAAAAGTTACCATGCATGTGCATTTTTAAAACTTCATTTTCTCACTTTTGAATATGTGCTGTTTGTGTTGAAGCCAGTGTGCAATGTTAGGTGTCCTCTCTTATTCTTCATCCTATTTTTTGAGTCAGTCTCTTACTGAACCTGCAGCTCACTGTTTGTCTAGGCTAGCTCCATGCAGATTCCCAGTGCTGGCATCACAAACACATTTTGCTGTGCTCATCAACAGGAATGTTGTGCACCTGATTCCAGGTCCTCATCCTTGCACAACAGCTGTTTACTAATAACTCTTCTCCCAAATTTTTCCTTGCATATTTTATTGGAGTCTGAAAACTCTGGATAAAACTGGAAACCCCTTGCAATTGGAAAATACAGACAGAAAAAACCAACATCTCCAGATTTTCTCTCATCAAAGATATTTCAGCAAAACAGACCACTTTGTTGTTGCATACTATCTTTAAAAATAAACACCACCTTATCAGCACTAATATACTCAACTGCAGAATCATCTACAGACATCATATATATATAATCTAAGCCTTGGTATCCCAGGGCTTTTGTCTGTTGGTCTTTGTAGGACCATTGAATTCAGAATAAAATGTACTATTTGGTTATATTTTAACATATTTCAAGTAAAGGCAGTATTGCTTGCTGAATTTGGAATTGTAACCTGAAGTCAACCATTCTCATTAACTTTTATTTATTTTCAAGTAAAACTCAATGTAAAGATCTCACTCTTGATCTTGCCTGTGGTGGTTGGCACCTACAATCCTTTCTTGGGCAAAAAAACATAAAAGAACAAAAGCAGAAACATGATTTCCAATCCCTCCTGTCTACACTCACCTAAACATGTCTAAAATCATGATGGAATTCAGAGCACTGCAGGGTTCTATTGACATGAAACCCTTCTAAGCTAGCATTTTTTTGTGTGTGTATCTAAATAGCACTGAAGAGATTTGGGGTGAAAGTAGAAAGGTCATTAAATAAAGAGACAACAGGATATTTGGCTTTGCCTGTTGCCCCTCACTCAACACCAAATGGTGAAGAATACCAAAAGCTTTCCTTTCTTTATGTACAGGCTCCTAGGACTTTCTCCTCCACTGCTTGTCCAGCACGTCCGAGCTCAACATCTTTAGATCTTCATCATCTTTTATTCATTCAGAATTGTACCTGTCCAGCATACTGAATTTACAGTGTATTTAACATTCCCTGCATAGCGTTTCCACTTCAGCACAATGGCATTTATTGGGCATCTTCTGAGTGCTCTGACCCTGACCTCAGAGTTCTCCCTGTTTTCTTGTAGTAACCAACAAACACAGTATGAAAGCTTGGATCTGAATCCATAAAATAGAATGTGCTGAGTTTCTATTTTCACAGAATTTCTGTTTTCCTCGTTAATATAAATATCACACTCTACTATGTTTTCTTTATTCACAGACTAAAGTTGTTTCCCATAAACACCTTGTCTTGGATAAAACACTTTGAACCCCTGGCTGTCCTTGACCTTGACATAATCCTCTTGCCTCATTTTCCCAAGTACTGGGATTAGGAGAAAGTCACCATGCTGAGCTGATGTGTGTGTGTGTGTGTGTGTGTGTGTGTGTGTGTGTGTGTGTGTATTTGTTTGAAAAAAAAAAGTAATATGACCTAACTTCTAGATATTGTTCCTTATTGGTTCCTGATAGACAAAACCTAACATTGTGGGGCAATGGGCTATGCATAGACAGCCTGGTTTCCAGTGGACACTAAATCTTGAACCCAGGGAGAACCCGATGGGTGGTAATTCCCATCTATATGGAACGGCAGGCGTTGGACCATGTCTCCTGGACCCCTGGCTCCTGTCAAAGTTACTGCCCCCACAGCCCCCATAGGAAAGGCGTGGCTATCAGCTACATGGGAACAGAACCAAGCCTTCCCACATGCAAATAAGGTTTTCCCCAAACTCAGTCCAAGCCAATGAGAGGTGCCTGCTGTCAAACCCTGAATCACCTCCAGAACTGTATATAAATCCATCCAGAGAATTAAAGGTATGCGAGAACTATTTCTTCCTCTGAATCTTTTGTTCCAAGAGCTTGGGAAGAGATCTTCTCTCCGGAAGAACCACCCTGAGGTCCTGCCGCACTCCTCACTGGATTGTTGGCTTTTTATTGGCCCAGATGTTCAGAGCAGCTCCAAGTTACCAAGTGACCTGGAAAGTATGGCAGAGACTTCATCTCCCTGCCTGCACTCGCTTCCCTTCTCTGGAACCTTCCCACCCGGCCTGGACAGAGATCTTTGTGGAAAACCCCTGGCACCCAGGCCCACATAACATTAAGTATTTTTCATAATCATGGATCATTAATAACTGATACATAATAATAATATACACAAACCGTTATATGCTGTGAATATGTGCAATACTCCTCCTGTGAGCTTTGTTTCTTATTTTGTAATATGTTAAATGGTTTAAAAGATGCATAGTAAAAATAGACAACTTAATACTATAAATTCAATATATGGTGCAAGTCCATCAGATACTTTGCAAAATTTCCATTGTTATAAAAATGTTGCTGATTTATGCATGCATGGTCTGATTAAAAACTGTTACTGGTGTGTTATAAGTTGCTTTTGAATGTCCATGGCATTGAAACTCTTGTTCTTCCTATGGGATTACAGTTCCCTTCAGCTCCTTCAGTCCTTTCCTAACTCTTCCACTGGGGCCCCTGGGCTCAGTCCAATGGTTGGCTGTGAGTATCTGCATCTGTCTTAGTCAGGTGCTGCCTCAGAGCTCCCAGGGACTAAACCACCAATCAAAGAGTATACATAGGTGGGTCCATGGCCCCTGCTACATATGTGGCAGAGGACTGCCTTATCTGGAATCAATTGGAGGGGATGCACTTGGTCTTGTGGAGGCTTACTGACCAGTAAAGGGAGATGCTAGAAGGGTAAGGCAGGAGTGGGTTGGTAGGTAGGGACATACCAACTTATAAGCAAAGGGATCAAGACAGGATGGTGAATTTGCCAAGTGGAGAACAGGAATGGGGACAAAATTTGAAATGAAAATAAAATAATCAATATAAATATTCCTGGAGCATGTGTCCTTATTACATGTTGGAGCATCTTCTGCGTATGTGCCCAGAAGTGGTAATGCTGGGTCCTCAGGTAGTACTATGTCCAATTTTCTGAGGAACCGCCAAACTGATTTCCAGAGTGGTTGAACCAGCTTGCAATTCTACTAGTAATGGAGGAGAGTTCCTCTTTCCCCACATCTAAGCCAGCATCTGCTGTCACCTGAGGTTTTGATCTTAGCCATTCTGACTACTGTGAAGCAGAATCTCAGGGTTGTTTTCATTTGCATTTCCCTGATGACTAAGGAAGTTGAACTTTTTTTTTCATTTGTTTTTGTTTGTTTTTCTTTTTTTAAAGGTGCTTCCCAGCCATTCAGTATTCTCAGTTGAGAATTTTTTGTTTAGCTCTGTACCCCATTTTTTAATATGGTTATTTGTTTCTCTGGCATCTAACTTCTTGAATTCTTTGTATATATTGGATATTAGCCCTCTATCAGATGTAGGATTGGGAAAGATTTTTTTTCCCAATCTGTTGGTTACCATTTGTCTTATTGACAGTGTCCTTTGCCTTACAGAAGCTTTGCAATTTTATGAAGTTCCATTTGTCAATTCTTGATCTTACAGCATAATTCATTGGTGATTTGCTCAGGAATTTTTTCTTCTGTGCGCATATGTTCAAGGCTCTTCCCTACTTTCTCCTCTGTAAGTTTCAATGTATCTAGTTGTATGTGGAGGGCCTTGATCCACTTGGACTTGAGTTTTGTACAAGGAGATAAGAATGGATTGATTTGCATTCTTCTACATGCTAACTGCCAGTTGAGCCAACACCATTTATTGAAAATGCTGTCTTTTTTCCTCCTTTGTCAAAGGTTTTAGCTCCTTTGTCAAAGATCAAGTGAACATACGTATGTGGGTTCATTTCTGAGTCTTCAGTTCTATTCCATTCATCTACTTGCCTGTCATTGTACCAATAACATGCAGTTTTTATCACAATTGCTCTGTAGTACAGCTTGAGGTCAGGGATGGTGACTCCAATAGAAGTTCCTTTATTGTTAAGAATAGTTTTCACTATCCTGGGTTTTTTTGTTATTCCAGATGAACTTGGAAATTGCTCTTTCTAAATCTATGAAGAATTGAGTTGGGATTTTCATTCAATATGTGGTACATTTACATAATGGATTACTACACAGCTATTAAAAACAATGAACTTATGAAATTCTTAGGCAAATGGATGGATCTGGAGGATATAATCCTGAGTGAGGTAACCCAATCACAAAAGAACACATGGGATATGCACTCACTGATAAGTGGATATTAGCCCAGAAGCTGGGAATACCAAAGATACAATTCACAAACCACGTGAAATTCAAGAAGAAGGAAGACCAAAATGTGGATACTTTGATCCTTCTTAGAAGGGGGAACAAAATGCCCATAGAAGGTGTTACAGAGACAAAACGTGGAGCAGAGACTGAAGGAATGACCGTCTAGAGACTGCTCGACCTGTGGATCCATCCCATACCATCTCCAAACCCAGAGACTATTGTGGATACCAACAAGGGCTTGCTGACAGGAGCCTGATACAGCTCTCTCCTGAGAGGCTCTGCTAGTGCCTGACAAATACAGAAGTGGACGCTCACAGCTATCCATTGAACTGAGCATAGGGTCCCCAATGAAGGAGCTAGAGAAAGGACACAATGAGTTGAAGGGGTTTGCAACCCCATAGGAGGAACATCAATATGAACTAATCAGTACCCCCAGAGCTCCCTGGGACTAAACCACCAACCAAAGAAAACACATCGTGGGATTCATGGCTCCAGCTGCATATGTAGCAGAGGATGACCTAGTTGGGCATCAATGGGAGGATAGGCTTGGCCCTGTGAAGGCTCTATGCCACAGTGTAGGGGAATGTCAGGGCCAGGAGTGGGAGTGGGTGGGTGGGTAAGCAAGGGGAAGAGAGAGGAGATAAGGGGAGGGAGTTTTCGGAGGGGAAACCAGGAAAGGGGATACTATTTGAAACGTAAATAAATAAAATACCCAATTAAAAAAAAAAAAAAAAGAAGAGAAAAATATTCCTGGTATTAACTTCAAAATGTTTTGTTTTATTTTAACCCAAGGGCAATGTTTTTCCATCATTTTCATGTAATGAAAGTTTCTGGTTTTCATTGTTTCTTCAATATGTTGATATTTTAATTATCAGTTTCAGTAAGATTGTTCATATGCTGAGTTGGGACTGGCAAGACATTTTCATAATTGAAGTAACTAGTGTTTCGTCCTTGGTGAGGTCACAAGCTGGTCATAATTTTTGTCTCGGGTTTCCACTGTGCCTTGGGCAGTCTGCCACCAATAACATTCACAATTTAGTGAATATTGATCACAAATGGTGGTCATAGCTGGGTAGAGCTTGCCTTTCTGTTGGTTCTTCAGCCTGTTTCTGATTTAGCTACCAAACATGGCATATTCATTCATTCCCTGCTTGAAATGACCAGTGTGATAATGCAGATGGTCATAGACAGCTAAATCTGTAATTCCTTGTTCATTTAATCTCTTTTTAATTAATGATCATGAGCATTTCATTCTCGCAAAACTGCATGAAAACTTCACTCCTGTGTATTCTTTGCAAACTCAAATTATGGCAGGACCACTGCATTCATTCAATTGGCAACTGCTGAAGATGTTATTTGATTGTCAAAACCATGCCATTGCGCAGTATTGGAAAGTGTTAGTGATGTCATGGATAGTAACTTTCACTGATGAGTTCCTTTCATAAAGGTTCACACAGACATTAGGAAGGGTAGTGGCTACCCCAACCAGCCCCATTCTCTTTTCAACTGACTTCATCCCTTTTGGAAGACTGAAGAATCTAGGGTGATACAGTTTTGTTTTTGTTTTTTTAAACCATATGTTTCAGGGTTTATCTCTCAGTCATTCATCTCTTTGTCACCAGTGATATGTAAATCTTCATGATGTGCTCGGCAACATGGTCTAAATGATTTGTGTTGTGCTTCATCTGCTCGGGACCCCACAGGGGGCAGAGTGTCTTCAGCGAGCCTGTGTCTAAGTTGAGAACTAACCACAGATAAAGCATTAAAATACCCCAAATGGAAAGGGTTGCCACTGGTGGCGATTACATTTTTAATCCTATTTCTTTCTTCCACTTGCATGTCTTTTTGTTTTTTTAATTATTTTATTAGATATTTTCTTCATTTACATTTCAAATGCTATCCCAAAAGTCCCCTATACTATCCCACACTGTCCCTCTCCCATACCCACTCACCACTACCTCCTGGCCCTGGTGTTCCCCTGCAGGGGGCATATAAAGTTTGCAAGACCAAGGGGCCTCTTTTCCCAATGATGGCCGACTAGGCCATCTCCTGCTACATATGCAGTCAGAGATATGAGCTCCGTGGGCACTGACCAGTTCACATTGTTGTTCCACTTAAAGGGCCGTAGACCCCCTCAGCTCCGTGGGCAATCTGTCCAGCTCCTTCACTGGGGGCCCTGTGCTCCATCCCACAGCTGACTGTGAGCATCCACCTCTGCACTTGCCAGGCACTGGCATAGCCCCACAGGGGACAGCCACATCAGGGTCCTTTCAGCAAAATCTTGCTGGCATATGCAATAGTGTCTGTGTTTGGTGGCCGATCATGAGATGGACCCCCCAGGTGGGACAGTTTCCCGATGGTCCATCCCTTCATCCTAGCTCCAAACTTTGCCTCTGCAACTGTTTCCATGGATATTTATTTCCCATTCTAGGGAGGAATGAGGTATCCACATGTTGGTCTTCTTGATTTTCTTGCATTTTGGAAATTGTATCTTGGGTATTCTAGGTTTCTGGGCTAATATCCACTTATCAGTGAGTGCATATCAAGTGACTTCTTTTGTTATTGGGTTACCTCACTCAGGATGATATCCTCCAGATACATCCATTTGCCCAAGAATTTCATAAATTCATTGTTTTTAATAGCTGATTAGTACTCCATTGTGTAAATGTACCACATTTTCTGTATCCATTCCTCTGCTGAGGGACATCTGGGTTCTTTCCAGCTTCTGGCTATTATAAATAGGGCTGTCATGAACATAGTGGAGCATGTGTCCTTATTACCAGTTGGAACATCCTCTGGGTATATGCCCAGGAGAGGTATTGCTGGATCTGCCGGTAGCAGTATGTCCAGTTTTCTGAGGAACTGCCAAACTGACTTGTAGAGTGGCTGCACAAGCTTGCAATCTCACCAGCAATGGAGGAGTGCTCCTCTTTCTCCACATCCTTGTCAGCATCCACTGTCACCGGAATTCTCAACCCAGCCATTCTGACAGGTGTGAGGCAGAACCCCAGGGCTGTTTCGATTTGCATTTCCCTGATGATTAAGGATGTTGAACATTTTTTCAAGTGCTTCTCAGCCCCTCAGTATTCCTCAGCTGAGAATTCTTTGTTTAGCTCTGCACCCCATTTTTTAATGAGGTTATTTGAATTTCTGAAGCCCAGCCTCTTGAGGTCTTTGTATATATTGGATATTAGTCCCCTATCAGATCTAGGATCACATTCATGTCTTCTATCCCTTGTTTTACCATGAGAAAATGGACAGGACTACTCCACACTTCGTACCCTTCCCTCCACTCTCTTGTCTTGAGAACCATGGAGGGAGCAGAGTTCAGCTCTCTGATCATTTGTTATTGCTAAGGCAGGGGAAATATCATTTCAAAGCTTGTAGAATTTCAGTTGGTTGACTTTTGAATGAAAAACTGTGCCTTTATCTGTAAAGCATGCACGTTGTAATAAGGTGATCAGTATCACACCGAAGATTCAAAGGAAGTCCTTCCTGGAATGATTCATCACAGTTCAGACAGAACTTAATTTTTAAGTCAGTTTATGGATATATGAACAACTTTTAAGAAGTACATGTCTTTTTTAAATAGTCATTTTAGTTTTAATTGTAAATAGGTATTGAGCACATGAGTATGGGTGCCAGCGGAAGCCTTAAGATTAACTAGAATTAAATGTACACTCTGTTGTCAGCCACTGGACATAGGTGCTGGGAACTGAACTCAGTCCCTTTGCAAGAGCAGTACCAGCTTTGAACCACTGAGCAGCCTCTCCACCCCAAGATTTACACTTCTGAGGTCTGACAATACATACAGTTGGATCACCATGGTCAAAATGAAAATGAATAACTTACACAATACAAAAAAGTGGCATCATACCGTTTTATAACTGATGGCTTCTCTCTCCCCTCCAGACCTTGGAAAAAGTTGTTTGCACTCTAGTTGTTTGCCTCTAGTGTTTTACTGTCACCAGACCATCATACAAATGGAATTACCTAGTATCTTGTTTTGACAGACTGGCCACACTTACTAAGTCCGACTGCTTACTGCTTTGAAATTCATTCATTTTTAACTTGACACATGTCACCTGTCATACTAGAGAGAGACTATGGAGGACTGAAGAGTTGAGGGTCTGCTTGCCATGCACTAAGCAATCAGACAGACAGAGCCTAACAAGACAGACAAGGGTCATATCATTCAGGATGCAGGGATGGTTTTTGAGTAGTTTAAAGACACGTGGTTAGAAATGAGATGACTCAGAGATCTTGTTCTCCTTTCAAGGACCCGTCTAAATGCACAAATGGGGATGACGGGAAAACAGGTTCATGACAACCTCCTCCCAAGAGAGGATTCCAGGAGTGTTTCAGCACTAGGTGAAAGGGCCTATGTTCTATGATATCAGATCACAGGTCCTGATGACCTTCTCCACAAGGTGTGGTTTCAGGACCTGCAGCATCAGTCACCAGGAAGGAACTGAATATAGCTTTCTGACCCCCATCCTGGGTACAGAGGAACAAAACTACTTGGAAGAAGGCAAGTGACAATCTAGATGTTTTACAAGCTGTTCAGGGAGGAGAGGCCCTTAGTCCTGGGCCGGTTCTTTGTCCCAGTATAGGAGAATGCCAGGGCCAGGAAGTGGGAGTTGGTGGGCTGGGGAGCAGGGGGAGGGGGAGCATATAGGGGATTGTCAGAGAGGAAACTAGGAAAGGGGATAGCATTTGAAATGTAAATGAAGAAACCATCTAATAAAAAATAATAAATACTCTGGCTTCATGCATGGTGAGCATTAAACACCGAAGACTGGGTTAGTGGTATTTGTGAGAAGAGGCAGTCATGGATTCCTCCTGCACAGTTAGTTCCTGACTTTGGATAAATTGTTGCAGCTGCTGAAACTGATCTGGTTCTGTGAATAAAGTAATTTGGAAGTATTTCCGGCTAGACAGAAATGGGAACAGAGGACATCTATCCTTCACTGTTGTGACAACTGAACACCGGTAATAAAATAAAAGTTAGATATGATGATTGACTTCAGTGTAAGTATCTAGAAACAATAATGCACACAACTGTAAAATTTAGAAAGTGTTTAAATAAGATAAATATAATGAGTAGTGAAATATTTTAAATGGAAGATTGGGTTCAAAATGTGTATTACATTTCAGAGCTCAACCTGTGTTCTTTCTTCTGCACATATGAGACTGAGGCTTGGAGTTCAAACTCAGAAATGCAGGCTTGGCATCAAGTGCCTTTACCCACTGAACCATCTCCCCTGCCTGAGAGTTTATAATACATTACTCTGTTTCACCATTTGTTGAGGCAGCAACATCTATAAATACAGAGCAAAAATTAATAATAATTCTTAATCACACAATAATTATTCCTGTAATTATAGTATCACCATTATAATATTGCAAATATTGTTAGTAAGTTTTAATTGGAACATCATGAAAATATTAAAAGTACCCCAGTAAACAAACCTAGTCTATTAATTCTTAATCAGGACTTCTAAAGTTATTTCTCCTTATTTTCCTTTACCTTTATAATTTGTACAAAGTTTATTTAATGAAAGGATTTATTTCTGTTTACTAATTCCGCATGTTTAAAATAAATCTCTAGGATACAAATAAAAGTCCAGCTTGTAAATATAAATAAAAGCCACAGTAAAATATTCAGCATAAAATACAGTAACAATTTAAAGGAAGTCTGACATAAACATATCAGTTACAGGTCATTGATTGGGTAGAAAGATCAAAGCAGACACAGACAAATTCTTTAAGTCATAGTGCAGAGACAGAACAAGTCTTCAACAATTGGGTTTATTCTGCTTATTTCACCCATGGAAGAGATGAAAAAGGGAGGGAAAATGAGGGAGCCAGAGAGACAGAGAAGGACATGGATAAGGATGGATGGATGGATGGATGGATGGACAGACAGTTAGATGGATGAAGGGGTAGGTGGATGGAGAGAGATGTGTGTGTGTGTGTGTGTGTATGTGTGTGTGTGTGTGTGTATGTATGAGAGAGAGAGAGAGAGAGAGAGAGAGAGAGAGAGAGAGAGAGAGAGAGAAGAGAGAGGAGAGAGAGAGAATATATATAGAGAGAGATAATGCCTTAGAGGTTTCTTTGCTTTTAGGGACAATGGTGTTTTTGTGTTTTATCCCAGTAACTCAGCCGAAATGAAAGCCAGGCTTTGGGTGTGTTATGGCATTATTTTGAACCATGTCAGTGCAAGCAAGGAATTTTGGGTTGGTTTGGATTCTGTTGCAGCATAAATTAACAAGGTGTCAAATGAACATCATGACCCCAATCTTATTTTTTGTTGTTGTTGTTGTTTTTTTTTTTTTCTCTCTTCAACAGGCTGAATTCATAACAGCACAAAACTCCTTCTGCAGTTCAGCAAATCCCGTACGGTGTACCAGCTCAGCGAGTTCTCAGCCTCACAATCTCCCCCATGCCATCTTTCGTCTGGGAGAAAGGAGGGGGGCTTTCCACAGTCTGTGACTCACAAGAGCTTGGATTTTGAGCTTGCTCCCTGCCCACTGTGCATGCACATGGCCGCTGTTTCCTCCACCAACTGTGGAGACTATGCCTTACAGAAATTGCTCTCTCAGCTGTGGAGCTCTGCACACAGCACTACTCTGGCTTTGGAAAGTACTCAACTCTCTATCTCCCCTGAGCACATTGAACAGCTGAGTTGAAGAGTGAAAACTGCCAAAATGCTAATCGTGGGAAGAAAAAAATAATAATAATAACAAGATCCAGATGGGGTAAAATGGACATGTTTCATTTACCCCGGGAGACCTACAGTATATCACTTGCAGTGCACAGACATTGAGTTTCAGCTCTTTGTAAACAAATACTGCAGAGGCATATGCCACAAGATTATAAACAGGGTCAGCCATAAATTCGATGGGCTGTGCACCGCTCTCTACACACAACCAGCGTTCTTAGCAGGATCTGGGGCTACAGTCTGTTTTCTTGGCTGCTCTTCAACCCTGGGGATTCAGCTTACCCAAGGGGCCATTCCTGAGGGGGGCAATCACTTTAATGAAACACACAAGCTTTTCACCAGAAAGAGAGAAACTGTCTCATTCTGGTTAGGCATGTGTGGGCTCTGGGCAGCTGTAGGATTGCTTCAGGGATCCTGAAGACCACAAATGCTGCACTCAGCCTTTTGTGTGTAGAGACAGGTGGCTCCTGCAAGCAGATTTGTAGGTTTCCGATCCCGGTTCCGCTCTCTGCCCATCACCACTGACTTAGCAGAAATGTCATACCTACATTCCCTTTAAAAAGCATACAGGCAGTTCTGAACATTGCTTTCAGAAAGGGCTCAGAAGGCCAGGAAAGAAACTATGAAAACCCAATTTAAATCTTTTTTTCTTTAAATTGGTGGATAGGTATATACATTGTAGCAGTATCTAATGTTATTTCAATACACAAATAAATAAACTGTATGATACTGAAAACAGTATAGGCAGCCTCAACCCCTTTTTTACTTTCCTCATTACTGTGAACATACGCATAAACCAGGGAGGATTTACTTTGGCTTACAGTTTGAGGAAACAGTCATGGGAAGGAAGACACGGTGGATGGGGCCCCATATAAAACAACCCCAGAAAAAAAAGTGTGATTTGTTCTATCTCAGAGGATCAGGAGGCAGAGTGAGCCCTTTGGATAGTGAGCTGACCTGTGCTCTTTCAGCCTTCATCTATGGCTCTCCCTCTCCCAGAAAGGCCCCATGTACAAAACATCCCACAGCCTCCCCAAATGGGCAACCAGCTGGTGACATAGAGCTCAATCACATGGACCCAGAGCAGTATTTCACACTCAAACCTTGACATTTGTCATTTCATATAAAATCTTTTCTTCTAGCTGTTTATCTTATAACTGAGACAGGGACAATCTAATTACATTCTCTAAGGGCTTAAATCTGAATCATTCAAAATCTCTGAGATCTAAGAAATAATATGTTCAAATGTTTTTACACATTCCCCTACCACCGACTCTGCATTGACCATCTTTGTGTATAAAAACGAAATTGTGGTCAAATTAAGTACCCCGCCCTCATTTGAGGGACTTCTAAATGATAGGATCTTGCTGTCCTGGAGGCATGTTAGAGGATTGTAACCTTTGACATTTGGTTATCACAACAGGATGACATCTGCTAAAACATTTCTACCTACTCTGTAGGTCCACAGGGATTTAGATAGTATGGGTGCTCCGTTGATTATGACTACAGAGGTTTTCCAAACACTGGCTGGTTTTTCAAACACCACCCACGAGGTAAGGACAGGAAGACACTGTGAACTCTCTGGAGCCATGAACATTCCTTTAGCTCTTGGAGACTACACAGGGATGTTTCTCACAGCTTTTTATAACATATGGAGATGACATCTTCCTAGAAAGCTTTCTGGATGGAAGGCATACTTCACTCTTCTTAGTTTTTCAGACAAATCCATGAATTCCAGCATTTTCTCACACCAGGTGACTTTGGAAATGGTTATACAGTCCAGGGACCATTTCACAATTTCTTTCTATTCTCTTATCTCCCCTCAATCTCCTGTCTGGAAATTTATATCTAACATCTAAGGGTGATAAACATTAATCTCAACTTGTGCTCTAATGTTCTTTCATAACCCCCCTTTTTTTTTCCGTCCAAGATGTTAGCTTTCTGGGTTGCTTTTGAAACATTAAAGTGAATGGTTGGTTATGCCATCCTCTGCAGGATACTGCTCCTGGTGCAAAGATGGAATGGGAGAGTGTTGATGAAGAAGAGATGAGAGAGCAACACAGGATGACCTAACAGAACCAAAGAGTGGGAAAACATACCAGCTAGTTTCTGCTGTGAAATCATCAGAACGTATTTTTAGGTTTAATCACAGAGAAGTACAAAGAATATTGAAGTTGACAGGAGAGGGGTCATGAGTGTGTGAACCAAATTAATGAATTTAGTTTTGAAAATGTGCTTTCAATTTAGGCCTTTGTTCGGTTTCCATCAAGTAATTATGTTTAATTTCACAGAGGCACAAACTACACAGAATATTTGTACAGACTGGATAGTGACAGTTGTACAGAAGAGAAAGTGCCGATCTGGGCTTTGTTTTGGAAATTTCAACGTTGCAAAGTTTATAAATGACATGAAACAAGCAGACAGGAGTCTTAATTGTTTGTTAGATTGTTTGTTAGAAGTCAGAGTGTTCATTTGGTGTTGAACATACTAATGGCTGCTTTTAATTTTTGTTAGAGTACTTGAGACTTCAAACAACTTTTCTTTTTTTTCTTTTTTCTTTTTTCTTTTTCTTTTTGTTGATGATTAGGGACACAAATTCTCTTTCATAGTTGCCTTTTCTTAAATCTAACCCGCCTTCTCCCACCAGAGGTGTGGAGTTGCAAGCTTGGATTCTCTTCTGCTGAGATGAAGCTGTCTTCAAGGGTAAGCAGGAAGGCTGGTCAGCACCCAGAGTATCAGAGGGAATGACACCCGAGGTGAGAAGGAAAATAAGAGCAAAGCTGACATAGAGCTTCTCCAGAGGTCCCATGATGAAAGAATCAATGTGACTCAAGCACAGATCGCCCACTTCAAGCTCTCAGAAAGAGAAATTCCAGTGGAATTTTTGCTTTGACTCAAATTCCAGGAAACTTGCATAGCTCAAGATATTGATATATTCAGATAAAATAAATGTAGATTTATTATTTAGGTTTTTTTGAGCTAGGGAAGAAGAAAAGACATTGAGATTTTTCAAGTACTCACTAGTAAATATTACACACAGACACATACACACCCACTCGTGCACACATGAACACACAACCTTCTCAAGGGCATACTGAGTGTACATTGATGTACAAAAAGAAGTAAAGTCTTGTCCTTACTGATTTTGCAATTTAACACTGAAAATTTCAGTCTAAAACAAAAATAACATTGCCATTGTGGGCAGTGCTCTGAAGGTAAAGACATGGATCTTGTGCTTAATAAAAGGGATTTTAAGAGTAGGATTGACTGATAGCCGTGCAAATGTGCAATATCTATGGGCAAAGTCTTAATATTGCCATGCAACTGATTGCAGCTCATCATGATATAAATGTCAATAGGGTTGCTGTCAATTTTTTGGCGCTGTCCCTGTTCTAAATATCTTTTCCTTACCTAGCATGCTTTAGACCATCCCTACCCAAACCATGTAGTGAGCTAACTACTGATTTGGCATTTAAACAATGGGGGTCCTTCAGGACAATGAACTGAGTGCTGACACACTCCATAGCTTATCTGATGTCAGACTTCTTATAGATCTTTATTCTTTTTTTTTTTTTTTTTTTTTTTTTTTTTTTTTTTTTTTTTTCATCCACAGCCCTTTTTTCAGTGTTTATCTTGAGATAGGCTCCCACTAAGTTTCCTCATTGGCTTTGTACTCATTCTGTAATCCAGACAGGGTAT
>NC_034605.1:30079658-30092499 GCF_900095145.1 Mus pahari | reverse complement strand
AGTTCCTGCATTGGGGACCCTGTGTTCCATCCAGTAGCTGGCTGTGATCATCCATTTCGGTGTTTACCAGGCACTGGCGTAGCCTCACAAGAGGCCACAGTATCAGGGTCCCTTTAGCAGTATCTTGCCGGCATGAGCATGAGCATTAGTATCTAGGTTTGGTGGCTGATGATGGGATGGACTCCGATTGGGGTCCTCTTTATTCTTACCACTGGCAATAAAGGAAAATTATGATAAGCATAAGGAAAGTAACTCTATAACCTGTTGTATTTCTTATTTATGTGTTTGTTTGGGAATTTGATATACTTTTTCCTCTTCCTAAGAGAGCATCTTTCTGTATAACTTTAGATGACTGGAAACTTTCTTCATAGCCCAGGTTAGCTTCAGAGTCAAGGCAGTTCTCCTGCTCTAGATTTTCAGTTACCTCAGATGTGAGCCATGATGCCTAGCAAAATCTTACAACTTTTTCAGCAGTGAAACAAAAGACAATTGAGAATGATGTTGGAAAGGTATGTGGCAAGAGGAATTCGTGGGGGCAAAGGACATAGCCAGGCCATCTAGGTTGAGCAGTCAGTGCACATCTGTGAACAGAATGGTCAATGTGGCTAAAGCACACAGAGGCTCATGGGATACTATGAAATATGCTGAAGTACTGAATACAACACAGGGTCCGTCTTTTTCCACTGCTCAACTGCACTGAGATGGAATATCGGTCTTTTCCCCTCTTCAGACTCAAGATGAAGGTTGCAACGCTGCATAGTTCTGCATCTTCATGAGCCCATGCTGCAGCAGTAAGTGCCTTGTCTTCTTTCCTGCCTGACTATGTCTCTGCAAACACAGATTAATATATACTGCAGATTCAAATTTGGGTTTTCAGGGTTTAGAGTACATCTCTGGCTGAATTTGTAAATAGATTAACAGAAATCATCAAACTGAAAAGACTATTAAGGGTATCTTGAAGGAAGAACAAAAACAGTTTAGTCTATATGAGCAGTTTGATGTTATGATTATATTACCCTTAATTACTTTTCAATTTTTCAAATGAACAAAGATTTATCACTGAGATACTAATTTCATAATTTGTAGAATATACAGTGTAATGTTTCAAATAAAGTTTTCAGGATAGAAATTTAAAAACAACATCAAATACTTTTTAAAGGCAAATATTTTCATTTAAATAATTTAATGTATCAAAACAAAGGATATAATTTTGAGTAAATCAGGTTCCAAATTGTAATTATTTTCACAATTTGCAATAATTTTAAAAAATGGATAGTACTGGAAATTATTGTGAACATCTGTGAAGTGCTTACTGGTTTTTATTTTTAGGAAATAGCCATAAAATACTTCATCACCCACTCAGAAATATATCTACTATGTAAGAAAATAAGATAATTTACTCTAATTGATTTGTGATATAATATTTAGCTCTTTTAAGACACGAAGAAGTTCTAATCCTGCACTTTGAGTCTGGTGTACTAGACCTCTGGTGACTTTCAGACTATGAAATTAGCTCAGACCCTCAGTGGGGGTGCACAGCACAGAGTAGAGTCTCCTCCACTCAAGCCTGACACAGACATTCTGAAATCCATATTCCATTTTCTTCAGGTTTCATACTTTTAAATATTTCTGCTTCAGTTTGATGATAATATATATTAATTTAAATATAGTAATTCAGATATTACAAAGCACATAAGGAGGCACTGGTCTGAGACAGCACTGATTCACTGGCCTTGGCATATGTCTTTGGACACATTCATGAGCAAAGATAGAAAAAAATGATAAAATTTCAGGGAGAAACTCTGTCTTTCAACTGGGCTAGAAGGCACAAGACAGAAATTTCAGCAACTTTAGAGGTGAAGCCAGGATGAACACAAGTTCAAGGTCTACATGGTCTGAGAAGGGAATTCCATTGTATAGATAACTTATTGAAAGACTGTCATATCTAAAGTCACTGAGGAAAGTCTCAGATTTGGACAACAAACTGACAAGTAGTCTGTGAACATTTCCCCAGGATTATTGGGTATATTACTGAGCATTTAAGATATACTGATAAGAGAATCAGTACTGGAAGAGGCTTGTGCAATGAATGCAGTAAACTGGAGAAGGGACTAGTGGGTGGTGAGTGAATTTGCCCTTCAGAGCAGACTAGAAAGAAAGGAATCATAATGAGTATACTGTAAGGGCCTAGAGAATAGGCAGAAACAAGGGTAGTCTCTAGAACATGAAGCAATGGCTGCAGCCATTTCTGTTTCTCATAATCGCTTGGTGATCTAAGATGAGTCATGACATTCTGCAGTTTCCTGGTTTATACCTCCCAGAGTGTGAATGAGGACAGTTCATGTTGGCCAAAGTATAGTCTTGGGAAGTGAGCATCAGCCAGAGTACATATAATACAGTCAGTTTTGGAGAGGTTGTCTTTAAGAGCGATGGAGCTTTTCTTGGTTCTTGGTTAGGAGTTGGTGTACTGAATGTCAAAGGTCCCACAAAACTTCTACTGACTATGTGACTTTCTGGTTCTTGCCTCTTGAATTTCATGGATGAAATTACTTATCTCAGAGAGTGTTTTATAGAGATGGTTATTATGTATCCATGATGGGAGTGGAGGAAAGATAAGGTAGTACCGAGGAAACTCAGTAAATAAGGTACCAATGAGCTAGCCTGGAGGTCTTTTCAAGAAGTTATAACAGAAACTGGAGCATGGCACGCTGAGGAAGATGAGCCAATCAATCCAATTGTCCTGCCCATGTGTCTTTGTTTTCCTTTCACTTTCAATCATGTCTTCAATTATTCCTTTAAGATAAGAATAAAAGACATCCAGGAAACAAGGACCAGAAATCTCTCTGGTGTTCTTGGGCTCCAGCAAAGATAGTTTCAGAACTGCTGCTTTGCATTCTTGTCTTACCGGATCAGTTTCTACCTCTGGTTTCCATTCATAATGTTGAGTCATGTGATCTTTGTCGACAAAATAAAGGTAGTCCTGGCCGAACACAGTTCTGTCCTATGTGGAAGGTCAAGGTTCAGTTTAGAGGAGCTGTACTGCATCTAGAATACCCTTTGGCTAGCAGCTTGGTGCAGACACATTTTTGTTTTGTTTTGTGTGTCTAGGCAAAGTTTGGGCAAATTTCCTGGTAAGGATCCTTCCATTTTTATGATCATTTATTAATGGCCTTATTGCCACAATAAAAAGTAGAATCTTGCTCAAAGCAAAGGTGTAGATATCTATCTATCTATCTATCTATCTATCTATCTATCTATCTATCTATCTATATCTATACCTCTCTATCTCTCTCTCTCTATCTCTATATCTATCCTACTATAAAACAATAAGGTATACACATTTTGGGGTTACCCTTGCCAGCATGGAGGACTCTACCTTGACCTATATAATCCATGGGTATGGGCATGCTTGTGTATCCAGCTTCCTGTATCCTAAGGAATAAACTAATTTCTGACCCAATTTTCTACCTTTTGGCATCATTCTTCAAATGCTGGTGGTTTGACTCTTAGATTGCAAATATAATAAAAGTCTGACAATTCTTTTTACACACTTATAAAGTTGGGATTAAATGATGTGATTGGAATGAAAGAACAAAAGAAAGACAATGGTGTAAGAAAGAAGCCCCCTCTTTCATGGACTGGGGTTTCCAACTTAAATAGCAAGGTCTCGTATTTCACTTTAGGAGGTGCGCAAGAGACCTAAAAGATGGGAAATAATTACTTTGTGGATATGAATAAGAACTTCACAATCCAGAAATAATAAGGCAGGAGCCACAAAACAAGAAGTAGCAAGAAGAGGAGAGCAGCAGTAGAAACTACTTAAAAAAAAACAAACAAAACACATGTAGTGCACTGGAAGAATTTCTTCTCATTCTAACTGCAGTGTGGGATCTTTGTGTAACAGAGGAGTGAAATGACCTAAAGATCCAGTTGGAGGAATACAGTTGCTACTCTTAGACTAAAACACAGTAGAGCTGTATCAGAGCAAAGAGACACCCAAGCAGGTCATACCTTATTGACCACCTTCTTTATTGCATTTTTCAGCCAGTAGATATATAGATTGGGACACAATAATTTTGACTTTTAAAATAATGTTCTTATTTATGACTATTGCTACTGGAGAGTTTGTTCCCTGGGGGTCCAAAATAGAATATAATTAAAGTTATGTTTCTGAAAGTGATCTACCATGCATTAACACAGCTCTCACCCCAAAGGGGATAAGAAAGTATGCCAGTTTGTTATCTGTTGCTGTAATGAACATCATGACCAAGTGTAAACTGGCAAGTAGTTTATTTTAGCTTATAGCTTATCAGGAAGAGAAGTCAGGGCAAGTACTTAAGGCAAGAACCTGGAGGGAGGAGTGGAAGCAGGGGCCCTGGAGGAGTACTGCTGATTGCCTTGCTTTCCTGGATCATATTCAGCTACTTTCTTAAATGATGCAGGACCACCTGCCCAGGACTGGAACCATCTACAGTGGACTGAACTTCCATCATCAGCGTTCAACCAAAACAATGCCATACAGACTTTTCTACAGATGAATCTGATGAAGACATTTTCTCAACTGGATCTCTCTTTCCAGATGACCCTTGGCTTATGTCAAGTTAATGAAAATAACAAACTCTAAAGGATTTATTCTAGAGACAAATACAAGCGAGCATGGACTTCCAGGGAACATAGATTCAGACAGACCCAAAAGTACATTCCAACATGAAAACAGTTTTCATCAGGTGTTTTATACTAGTAGAATAATTTCCTCTGTGGGATAACTCACACCAAAGCAGGGAGGAAAATACATTTTAAAAGTATTAATAGTCACAAGGATGTTAGGTCAGACACAAAGATGGACCGCACATAGATTTCAAAGGAATACAAAATAGTACAAGACAATTTGGGTCTGACCTGTAACATTTAACCTTTTCACCTAATCATGTAATTCAATCCTTTGACTGTGTAGAACCTAACATAGGTGCCCCTTTCCCCTCTCTATACACTTCAAGACACGAACATAATACTCAGTGTCAAGATACAAAAGAATTCTAATTCTCATATCAGAAGAATCTGGAGCTAAGATCATGGAAAATATAGACGAGTAGGTTTTATGGTACTGGTGGTAGATATTGAGGGAAAATAGTATTGATTAGCCAAGTTAGTATCAACTCTACAAGTATTATACATTTATTGAAATACTGATTACTTTGGGAGGCTAAGAGGCAATATTAGTATGGCAGGTGCAATAGGATGATTACAAAGGAGGGAGTTGGTTTAATACAATCTACCCTTTCATTTTTGCCTATTTAGAGACTATTCGATTCAAATTACTTTCATACACATTGGCACCTGCAATATTATATTTTCTAAATAACACTAAATAGATTTTCTACAGTACTGAAACCCAAGAAATTTCATCACAGTGTATCTGAGGAGCTTGAGAAGAAATGATTTTTGTTACCATGTCAGTTCTCTAACAACCTCAAATTGGTGGGTCACTAATTTGAACCAGAATTTCATCACAGTATTATAGCTGAATTAACACAGAACAGTTATTAAATCAGTTCATGTTCTAAATGAAAGTCTGATTTTACTACAGAGACAGAGCAAGTGAGCTAGACCACCCAGATACAGAACATCATGCTACAAAAAGCAGGATGACCTGTGTGAGCCAAAGGATGGAGTCTACCAAGAGTCAGCACTTTCCACTTTGCCTGGGGTAAGCAAAAATTCCACAGTTGAGTGCTGACTGAAAGGATTATCAAATTCGAACATTTCCAGGTTAGGGAGAGAGAGGGATTTGAAAATGAACTGTCAGTGGATTTAACAGGTTTTAGCCTGAGGTAACTTAAAATTATGAACAGCGCTTGCCTAGGAAATGGGGGCAATCTCTAGGTGAACACTGGTCCTGGATCAGCTCTGCTATTCCTTATAGACCAGCGAGTCTCTAAATTATTCTCAATTATTTGAGCATATTTCTAATTGGGTCACTGAAATAGGTACATTTCTTCTAAGAGGATGTTATGTATGCGTAGCAGGCTCATGCAACCGAAATATTCTATGTTCTGCCTTCATTTATTCAAAAAGTTGAAGCATTCCACATTCAAGACATAACCAGTGGTTTTAAGGGCAAAATTGCAGGCTCTGGGGGCCTCAACAAGCTAGAAATGTACCACTCACCTTGACAAACCAATGAAATATAGAGGGGTCATATGAAAAACAGAAAATGGTGATTTATTCAGTGTGGCCACATTGAGGAGAAGAAAAAATCAAAAGGGTCAATGACTCTAAGCCCTTTTTCAGAGTTGTGGTATGAGCTTTAATTGCAATAAAGAAAGAGCTGTGGCAAAGGTGACAACAGTATGCACAGTTAAGCAGTCTTGGTCTACTTGCTGTCTCTTGCTTCATCAGCTCTGGTTCTCCAAGGTGGTCTGAAGAAATTGCAGCTGTCACCACTTAAGAGGATAAGTTGTTTCTACAAGGCAACCACTTCTTCTCAAGGGGATGACTTGGTTTTCAGGAATAATTACCCTCATCTGGGTAGTGGGTCTATTCCATGGTGCTTTTGTGTTACTGGAATCCAAAGTGCCATAGGTTGAGGACAAAGACTCATTTCAGTGCCTTTAGACTTAACAGGGGATGTGACAGGCCTAAGTGTCTTCTAAGTGTCTTTAGGAACAGAATTGAAATAGCCAAAGCTCGAGGTGAAACTCAGATATTTAAGTTTGGTTTTATATTATTATGCAATGGCACTATGTATTTCACATAGAAATCTACAAGTTTAAATACTGATAAAACAAACTCAATTTTCAATATTTATTTTAATCTTTTTCGATTTTTTTCATGTATATGAGGTATTCATATGTATATGGATGCTTTTCATATGTGTTGTTATACATATGAATGGGTACACAGGCACATGGTTGATTCACGAGTTATCTTTCATAGCTCATCCATCTTATTAAGAGAGACAAGGCCTCTCAATCGAATCCAGAATGAGCCAAAATAGCGAGTGTTACAGGAGCTTGTAGTGTGGATTTGACTCAGATCATGATAAACCAGGACGCAGAGGAGGAAATCAGGTGGGAACCACTACTGGGCTGTAGTTATAAGCATTTTTTCCAGCAACCCGACTTCCTCTAATTGACCCACCCATCTAAGTCTCCTACCCTCTCAAAAGAGTACCCCAACACTGAGGAAGATGAGTTTAAACACATAAGCCTATGGAAGCCCTATACGTTTAAACCATATCAGACACATAATCTCTGCATGTGATATTACGCTATAATTTTGTACAAAATAACCTTGAAGTTGGAAAAGGGGATATACATTGCTTTGCAACTGCACTTTCCTACAAATGTATGATTATCACTGCATGAAAAGTAAAATAAAACAGAATACAAACCCTGGTTTCTGCAGAGCTGATGTATTTTTCCAAGATGATGTGAGCACAGAGATGAAACTGTGAGTTAGCATTTCTGCTCTAAGCTTGCTAAGAGCCATTATAAAAACAAATACCACGACTGTATTAATGAATTAAAACTCTAAGTCAGAGATGCAAAATACACAGGCTAGGACTTTTGGTGGAACCCAAGGTGAGTCTGTTAAAGGTATACTGTCCTGCTTTTAGTAAAAGCCGTTCCTGTATCCATCACAAATCAAATAGCAAGGGCACAACAATATACCATTGATTATAAACAAGCCCACAATTTTTTTAAGTATATAGGTTACAATGGAACACAGAAATTGTCTGAATTTCAAGAGCAGCTCTTCCTTACTAAATATCACTTGTGTTTTTGAAACTGAGAAAAAGGCCGAGGATGAAGAAATTGACCAATAAAGAAATCAAGAGTCACCCCCATAGTCAGTTCCCTGTGGCTCTAAACTGCTCTGGTTGACAGAACTGGGAACGAGGTTACTAAAAATCCTGTTTTTCAGCTCTACACACAAAGGACTACCAGTGAACATGTTGCCATTGAAATTTCTTATGATAGAAAAGATTCAGTTTGCTTACACTGCACAGTTAACTAAACTGAGCTCCCATGATAAAAATTGCATGAGATTTGAATCTGCCAAAATACTCTATATTACACTTTCTGTGTATTTTAGAGAAAGGTATGCTTTCCAATCTTTACAGCATTTTTCACAGAATGGTGTGGACATCTTCAGAAGCTCATAATTGAAAGGAATGTTATAGTTGTGTAATCATATACAGTATTAGGATATTTTTTGAGTTGTTTAATTTAAAAAAACCCCACAGTTTCACTAACTTTTCCAAGTGCTGTAGCAGCTCTTTGGATTGATGAACAGCTCGGGATTGAGATGGTGGACACATCCAGACGTACTGTGCGGGCAAGGCTATCAGCAGTCATTTTACTCTTGGTTTCTGATTTTGAAAACGATAAAGATATCATGATGAACAGCTGGATCGCCAGCACATGTGATTACTGATAAATTACTAAGCAGTGTGTATTCCTAAGAAGTGACACAAAACTGGAGGGGTTCCAAAGTGTAGCCTTCATAATAAAAATAACATTAAAAAGATGATAAATTTATCTCAAGCACAGAGAGGAAGACCTGTAGATTTAAAGTACCTATGCAATCAGTCCCTCTGTCTGGCACCTTTCTCCAAAACTCTATACCTATAAATACAATGTCCATGTAATGTGTTCACTTGGACTTTTATTCTTTTCTATCTCTCCTTTTCTTTTTCTTTCTTTCTCTCTCTCTCTCTCTCTCTCTCTCTCTCTCTCTCTCTCTCTCTCTCTCTCTCTCTCTCTCCCTCCCTCCCTCCCTCCCTCCCTCCCTCCCTCCTTCCTTCCTTCCTTCCTTCCTTCCTTCTTTTTTTCTTCATTATTTTAACTTTTAACAGAAACAGTGTGTCCTTGTAGGCCAGGGTAGCTTCAAACTCATTATGCATCTGAGGATGACTTTGAAATCCTGGTCATCCTGTCACCATAGCTCAAGTACTGCAATCTCAGGACTGTGCCATTCTTTTGTTTTGCAGAGGATCTTCCAGTGTTTTTTTCCAGTGCCTATCTGAGATGATCCAGTTGTTCATAAGTAGCTTTAATCAATCTTTGTTTTTTTAGTAAGTTTTAAATTGAAATAGAATTATACCGCTTTTCCTCCTAGTATTTGTTCTTTGATCTTCTCCCAGATAACATTTCTAGGAACCCTTCCATGCAGTATTATCAAGTTGATGGTTATCTGTCTATCTATCTATCTATCTATCTATCTATCTATCTATCTATCTATCTATATATATATATATTGTGTGTGTTTATATAAACATATATAAATATAACCTGCTGAGTTGGATTTTGTTGTTGTTTGTGTGTATTCTTTCAAGACTGAAAGACTGACCACTCTGCACTGGACAACCATTAGGGCTCATCTCTAGAAAATCTAACTTTCCTTCTCCTGGTAGTCATTAGTTGTCTATAGTTCTTGTCTATTGGTGGAACCCCATGGAAAATTTTCCCTTCTGTGTTAATATGTTCATGGATATCACAACTGTTCTCATCTTCTTTCTCTGGCTATTTCTAAGTGAGACTGTTTCACAGTTTCCTTCCTTGTATTCTGTCTGTTACAAGCTTTCTGCTCCCAGGAATAGCCTATATGATTTTGAACAAGCTAAGACATAATGGAAAGCAACAGTAAAAATACTTAAAGAGATATTAGAAGGCAGACATCAGAGTGTATGAGGAAAAAAATAGATCTACACAAATTAATAAAGCAGATTATAGATACAAGGTATTAAATATCAAGTTATAGAAAAAACTGAAAAAGCATATGAGTGTATTGAAACAAGTTATTGGTGCCTTTATGTAAATCTCCTTAGGTGTATGAACATGGAATATAGGTGACATCAGATGTCTATACATAGAGAACAGATTCTAGAGGAGAAACATGCAACCATCAAACAGCTATGGCATTACAAACTTCAATAACTATTTCTATGATAAAATCAGCCTTGACTAATAGATGAGGACCTGAACAGATCAGCTCAATTTGTGGGACAGATACAGATGTGACATGAGAATTCCTTGTGTGTTTTTTCCAGTTTTGCATGTTTATAAATGAAAGTCATCAGTGAACAACTGAAAATTACTCATTTAGTTTCTTGAAAGGGGATTTAGGAGCTGGAAAGACAAGTCAGTGGTTGGATGCTTGCTGCTCTTCCAGAAAACTTGGGTTAGATTCCTAAGACACACATCAGGCAACTCATAACTACCTGAGTCTACAGCTCCAGGAGATGTAACTCTCCCCTCTGACCTCTGCAAACATCTGCACTCCTGTGCAAGCATCTGCACTTATATAACAGATTTTCACATAGACACAAAGACATATCTATGACTACAAATAAATATTATCTTTAAAACTGATCTAATCAACACTCAATGATTTCCTGAGACTTTTCAGGAAGATGCTGGATTCCTCCAAAACATGATGCAAAGAATCACAAAATTTCTTCCATTTAATACTGCAGTTAATGGTGAGGTTTGGATGCATAAGACATAGAACAAGACAAAGATGTCCATTTTCACTAGTTCTATTGTATAGTATTTGAGGTCTCAGAGAAATTATGAAAGAAAAATTCATTTACCCAGTTTGCAAAGATATAATGGAACAATTTCATTCATAGGCAATATTCTATTGCTATGAAGACACCAGGAACAAGACAATTACTATAAAAGATAATGTTTAATTGGGGCCTTGCTTATAGTTTCAGAGACCTAGTCAATGACAATCATGACTGGAAACAGACACGCATGGTGTAGGGGCAGTTGAGTGTTTTACATCCTGACCTACAAGAAACAGAGGAAACAAATACTGGGCCTGGTGTGGCCTTTTGAAACTTCAAAGCACATTCTCAGGGAAACACCTTCTCCAATATGGCCATGCATCCTATTCTTTCCCCCCAAATTCAACTAAATAATGTCTAAACATTCAAATACATGAAGCCTTGTGTTGGAGGGCTTTCTCATTTAAAGCACTACCGTCTTTATCATATAATGAACTCTTTTATAAAGAACATTATAAGGAATCAACAAATAAAGTCCAAATCTATAAATTCAGCAAGGCAGATATAAAAGCAATTTTGTGCCTATGAAACAGAAGTTCAGATTAGCACTGTATGGCTATGTTTTTGTTTATTTTTAAAGATTTAAAATGTAAATTACCCATGGGTGTGTGCATTTTTATGTGGCTTTGTAAACTGAGTTAAATGCCTACAGAAGCTAGAAAAAGGAATCAAATGCATTGATGTAGGAGTTAAAAGTTCTTGTGAGCCTCAGAACATGAAGGTTGAAACCAAACGCTTGTTCTTTGTAAGAGCAGTAGGCATATAAATTTCTGGGCCTTCTCTGAAGTACCGGTTTCTAGGAGGAAAACTCACTACAAAGTAGAGATTTATATTACGTTTGCTTGCATATGTTTAGGTGCATAAATAAAAGGGGCAGAATCAGGAGTGTAGAAGCCAGACAATAGCTGGTTTGGGGGAAGGGCACTTATACCAATTAGTAGGATGGGTAAAAGTCAGTACAGTAAGATTGTTCTGGAACAATCGAACGGCTCAGTGAGTCAGACTGGCAGTTTATCATGTCGCCCTTAACCAGTGAATTTTCAGTTGTTGTAATAAACGACTACAACAAAAAATACTTATAGAAGAATGAGTTTATTTAAGTTTATGATTCCAGAGTGGTAGATATCCACATGACAAGGAAAGCATGCTAGAAAGAAAAATACAGAGGAAGAAAGACAAGAGCTCTGATTACAACCTCTCAGCTGCAGATAGGAAGCAGGGAACAACCAGAGAGAGGATGAGGTTGTAAATTTGTTTTTTTTTTTTTTTTTTAAATTGGATATTTTATTTATTTACATTTCAAATGCTATTCCCTTTCCCGGTTTCCCCTCAGGAAAACCCTTAGCCCATCCTCCCTCTCCCTGCTTCTACTAGGGTGTACCCTCACCCAGCCACCCACCTACTCCTGCCCCAGAATTCCCCAACACTGGGGCATCAAGCCTTCCTAGGCCTCTCCTCCCATTGATGCCCAACAAGGCCATCCTCTGCTACATATGTTGCTGGAGCCATGTGTACTCTGGTTGTTGGTTTAGTCCCTGGGAGCTCTAGGGGCTCTGGTTGGTTGATACTGTTGTTCTTCCTATGGGTTGCAAACCCCTTCAACTCTTTCAGTTCTTTCTCCAACTCCTACACTGAGAATCCTGTGCTCAGCCCAATGGTTGGCTGTGAGCATTCCATCCACCCCTGTATTTGTCGGGCTCTAGCAAAGTCTCTCAGGAGACAGCTATATCAGCCTCATGTCAGCAAGCACTTCTTGACACTTGCAATAGTGTCTGGTTCGGTGTCTGAATATGGGATGGATCCCCTGGTAGGCAGTTTCTGGATGACCTTTCCTCAGTCTCTGTTCACCAGTCTTCATGTATTAAATATTCCTTAACCTCCTCAAACAGTGGCATCCTCTGGAAACAGCTGTCCAAATAATTTAACCTATGGAGAAACATTTTTTCATTCAAGTCATCACATGTGCCATGACCAAAAATTAACCAAAACATGGATAAAAGACCTCAATGTAAGAATGGAAAGTACAACTCTTAGAAAGCCATCATAAATCTCCAAAGCTTATGTTTAGCAATAAATTCTTAAATATGCCAGTTGTCTTAGTCAGGGTTTCTATTCCTGGACAAACATCATGACCAAGAAGCAAGTTGGGGAGGAAAGGGTTTATTTGGCTTACATTTCCATGCTGCTATTTATCACCAAAGGATGCAGGACTGGAACTCAAGCAGGTCAGAAAGCTGGAGCTGATGCAGAAGCCATGGAGGGATG
>NC_034605.1:30078273-30079438 GCF_900095145.1 Mus pahari | reverse complement strand
ACACACACACACACACACACACACACTTTACTACTTTCCTTTCTGTCTTTATGATGCAGTACTCTTTCTTAAAGTACTTTATGGGATGACCATCCTTATGGTCATATTCCATTACTGGGACAGTCAGGGCATACACTGAAGCAGGAACTTGAATAGGAACCATGGAGGAATGCTGTTTACTCTCATGCTTACATACAGATTTATGTTTACTAGCTTTCCTATATAAACCTGGACCACCTGCTCACACTGTTCCTGGAAATCCTATATCAATTGATAATCAAGACAATCTTTCACAAATACATTCATTGGCAAATCAGATCTAATAAATACCTCATTTGTGATTCCATTCTATGGTTACTGTATGCTGTGTCAAGTTGACAGTCAAAGCTAAATTGGGTGCTAATATACACAAAAACAAGATATTACATTGTAACACATAAACATGTTAAAATATGACATGACAAATGGAAAAAATGTAAGAAAAATTGAAGCATCAGCAATTTAAATAATACTAGGAAGAAAAAAAACCCTCAGAAAATAGGAGGAAGTATTTGCACAACTTGTATGTGTTAAGGTACTCATTCTGTAATTAAAATAAAATCTTAGAGTTCAATAAAAGAGAACCACATTTAAAATTGGCTAAGAAAACAAAAATTGTTTTTCAAGAAAAATACAAAAATGACCAATAAGCAAAGTTTAAATTGTTTGGCATTATTATGTATCATAAAAATACAACAACACAAGCCCCTTCCGGTCTGTACCAGCACCGGGTCAGTTAGGGCACGGATTCGGTGGACACCCCCACGGTCCCTAGCAGACTGCCCAAGCAATCTTAGGATCACTGGTGAGTGAAACACAACTTCTGCTCCAATCCAATCACACACGAGACCTGAGACAGCCCTAGGGAAGCAGAGAACCTGCCTGACCGGGACACAAATCCCTTCCAGTCTGCACCAGCACTGGGTCACCTATGGCGCTGAGTGGGCCGAAACTCCCACGGTCCCTAGAGGACTGCCTAAGAGATCTTAGGATCACTGGTAAGTGGAACACAACAGCTGCTCCAATCCAATTGTGAAGGGCCTGTGACAGCAGGAACAAGGACACCAGAGCCTTTCCTGACCAGAGGCTCAGGTTCCTTTTAATCAGTTCAGGTTTACCTTGGTTT
>NC_034605.1:30075897-30078262 GCF_900095145.1 Mus pahari | reverse complement strand
CCCCTAATTAGAACTGGGAACAAAACTCCCATGGAAGGGGTTACAGAGACAAAGTTTGGAGCTGAGATGAAAGGATGGACCATCCAAAAACTTCCCCACCCAGGGGTCCATCCCATAATCAGCCACCAAATGCAGACACTATTGCATACACCAGCAAGATTTTGCTGAAAGGACCCTGATATAGCTGTCTCTTGTGAGGCTGCCTGGCAAACACAGAAGTGGATGTTCACAGTCAGCTATTGAATGGAACACAGGTCCCCCAATAGAGAAGCTAGAGACAGTACCCAAGGAGCTGAACGAGTCTGCAACCCTATAGGTGGAGCAACAATATGAACTAACCAGTACCCCCAGAGCTCGTGTCTGTAGCTGCATAAGTAGCAGAAGGTGGTCTAGTCAGCCATCGTTGGGAAAAGAGGCTTCTTGGTCTTGCAAACTTTATATGCCCCAGTACAGGGGAACACCAGGGCCAAGAAGGGGGTGTGGGTGGGTAGTTGATTGGGGGTCGGGCGAGGGTATAGGGGACTTTGGGGATAGCATTTAAAATGTAAATGAAGTAAATACCTAATAAAAAATTGGAAAAATTACAATGACAACAACAGCACACACACACACACATATACACACACACATACACACACAAAACTATCACTTTACACAACTTAGAATTGCCAGAATCCAAAAGTTAGATAACAAATAGTGTTGATGCGACTATAATAAAATTCACACCTTTTAAAAATGTGGCAACTACAATGAAAATTTGTCTAGCACATCCTCCAACAGTTAAATAGACAGATGCCATATGCTGCAATAAGACTATTTGTGGGAATCTACTCAAAGGAACAAAATTCTATGTCTTCATGAACACTTGTACCAAAATATTTAAAGTAATATTATCGATCTCATTTCAACTTGAAAAAACCAAAGTGCTCATTGATGGAGGAGGAATATAACTAAATACAGTACAGTATATCTGCACAATGGAATTTTTTTTCCAGTGTGGGAACAGATGGAGTAGTCACTCATGCCTAAAGAGAAATGAGCCTTGGAAAGTTAAATAAAAGAAGTCATCCACAATTATCGCATGATATTCTATCACACTAACATGACATGCTAGAATAAAGATGAAAAAGTCAGAAGATAGATGGTGGGAACTGGAGGCATTGGAGGGACTCAGCTGCTAAGACCTAGACCACAGGAGGCATACTTCCAAGGTCCTGGAAACGGTCTAAAAATTGCTATGGTCTAGTCCCTGATTTTAGTGGGATCGCTTCGAGTTTCTCTCCATTTACTTTGATGTTGGCTACTGGTTTGCTGTAGATTGCTTTGCTTTTATTATGTTTAGGTAGGGGCCTTGAATTCCTAATCTTTCCAAGACTTTTATCATGAAGAGGTGTTGGATTTTGTCAAATGCTTTCTCAACATCTAACGAGATGATCATGTGGTTTTTGTCTTTGAGTTTGTTTATGTAGTGGATTATGTTGATGGATTTCCTTATATTAAACCATCCCTGCATCCCTGGGATGAAGCCTATTTGGTCATGATGGATTATCATTTTGATGTGTTCTTGGATTCGGTTTGCGAGGATTTTATTGAACATTTTTGCATCGATATTCATAAGGGAAATTGTTCTGAAGCTCAATAGAGGAATGGATACAGAAAATGTGGTATATTTATACAATGGAGTACTTCTCAGCTATTAAAAACAATGAATTTATGAAATTCTTGGGCAAATGGCTGTATCTGGAGGATATCATCCTTAGTGAGGTAACCCAATCACAAAAGAAGTCACTAGATATGCACTCACTTATAAGCAGATATTAGCCCAGAAACTTAGAATACCCAATAAATATACTCAGAATTTCCATCTTTAAGGACACCATTAATCTCAGCCTCTAGGAGCCAGAGACAGGCAGATCTATGAATTTTAGCCTAGCCTGATCTATAGAGTATTCAGGCCAACCAAGGTTTCATGGTGAGACTCTGTCTCAAAACAAACAAATAAACAACATAATTTACATTCTCAATCAAATGTACTCATAGCCTTTGTTGTACATTTTGCACATATTTTGTTTATAATCTATCAGTCATGCCTAATATATTTCTAGTTGTATATTGATTATATTATTAACTACCAATGATCATTCATTTTATTATCAAATAATTTTGTTTATATTTATAACTTGTACTTATGTTTACAAGTACTCTTTTTTTCCTCTCACACAATAAATCCAGCCCACAGCCTCCTTTCCCTCTACTACTCTCAATTACCTCCCGTCTACCCCAGTTACCCTTCCAAAAAGAGAAGGCCTCATAGGGATATCAACTAAACACAATGCTGTCATTGGCATACTTTTTTTTTTTTTTT
>NC_034605.1:30055235-30075117 GCF_900095145.1 Mus pahari | reverse complement strand
CCAGATCTCAAACAAGAGCTTAACAAATTCAACCCTTCTCTTACCTCCTGTATGAATATGTTGCATTAGTGTGTTTTTAGTAAAAAAAAAAAAAAACCCATTACACAATCATCCAGGTAATTTATCACTTAAGTCACACATCCTGGAATATCTTACAATCCCATGACTAGAGATGCTGGTGGAGAAGTACCATGAGACTGAATCCAGCCAGCTCTACATAGTGAGCTCTCACACAGCAGAGATTAACATGAAATGTCCTACCACCTTCTAGTCACAAATAAAAGTACAGTTATTAGTGTTAATATTACCATATTTCTCTGTTAATCCTGGTCACATCATCATGCTCATCAAAATCAAGTTTAACAACTTCCTGTTCCTACATTGCTTTCAATATCAAAGCTTTTCTGTTTTAGCTGTCTGAAGGCTATGATTACAGATATGCACCATTAACTGTGTCTGACTTTCTATTTCTTCTTATAAAATATTTTCCTGCTTGGTACATGTAAAATATCAATTGAATGTCTCTTGGTATTTCATAATAAAGTTTACTCAAATGGTTGTATGTATGCACTCTGCATTCTAGACATTTATCTAGGCCTTAGAAATGGAATGAAATTAATAAGCCAAAGCAGAGCAATCCATGTGACATTCAACCCTATTAATTTGAAAAGGTACTGCTAAATACAAAGATAGAAATTTTGTTAAGATGACATTGAACAGGATCATAAAGAATGCAGTACACTGCAGCATGAATTATGGGTAGCAGTGAGGGCAGAGCTTATTAGACAACATCAACAGCTGTAGAGACCTTGATCCAAAGCATGTTTTAATGGAAGGAGTTAGATCAACATTTCAATAGACGGCATCAAAGAGGAGATATGTTTAATCTCATGGAATATGTGTGTGTGTGTGTGTGTATATATATATATAGTTTTGTAGTGATGTTTCCTTGCAAATACAACCTCAGTGTACATGGCAGAGCATGCTGAATACACAAAAAGCAGGCAGTTTTCACCATGAAGGTTAAGAAAGGTTATGTGAGTAAAGTTCTCATAAGTTCAAGCTATACACAATCACAAGGACAAACTCATCTGTTTTGTAGTGTTGTATTCTAGCTAATGCTAGCCCATTGCTCCACTGTTGATCTACAACCATGATTGTTTTGCTCATGTTCAGTTGTTTCCATTCCTATTGGGTTTGTGGTGAGATACAGTGACCACAGGAATCGCTTGAAGCCAAGCAAAGATGTTCAAGTCATGTTAAAGATACAAAAAGCAGAGATAGAATCAGAAATGAGAAGTCCTAGTATCTCCTTGTCATAGTTACAAAGAACAAATATCCCTCCTCCCAACCCCTCACCCACAAATGTAAAACTCAACCTCTTTAAGTTACCCCTGCCAGTCCAAACCACCAACACAGGGAACAAACCTTCAACAAATGGACCTTTGGGAAGACTTTAGCATACAAATCACACAAAGAGCAGCAGAGGTGAAATATTAGAGAAAGCACACAATTGATACTTTTTTCATCTTTCCTACCAGAGAATCTTTTTGTTACATCCTTCTCAATTCCTACCTTTCTCTAAAAAAGAGGTTATTGCACAGATAAATATTACCTGTAGAGTGAATAATAAGAGACTAATTAAACACACAAATACCATATACAAACACACACACATACACAAACACACACACACACAAATACACACACACAAAAAAACCCAAAAACAATATCAAAAAATAAACCATGGCATGTTGTTACCGGGGAAGGCTGGAAATGTATGATAGAGGTAGTTTGAGCATCTTGCATCTCTATGTACCAGGGACACTTGGAACCCTCTCAGAGTGCCAAAGAGGCCAGAAAGGCACTGAGGATAATATATGACACAGTCAACATTGTTCACAATCAGCTCAGCAGATCCCTGTGAATGGTAGTCCCATTGGCATCAAAAGGTGGCTTTGTTTTCAGATACTGTAGATGAGTGTAAACATTCTGTTATACTGTACACTAACCAAAGGTTATCATGGCACCCATGGGAGAAACTATTTGTGCTCTCCTTACATATGGAATCATGTCCCCACAAACAATTTATTTGTGACCTAGAGATTCAGAGCTTTGATGATAGTGTTTGCTGGAGTACTAATCTTAATAGACAAAAGGCAGAAAGAAACTATCTATCCCTAGGTGCTGTCTATCTATCCCTAGATGGATTAACTAATAAAGCATGGCATATGTTGTCAATGAAAAATTATTCTGCAATTAAAAGAAATTGCATTTTGTTATATGGACAAAATGTGTGAACTATCAGAACAACATGCTAAATGAATATGAGACACAAATTACCCATAAAGTACAAACATTGAATTAGCTGAATTACATTACATACGCAGAAACAGGCAAATTTATTGAGATAGAATATAGAGATTATCAGAGTCAGAGATAAGAAGACAGGGAGTCAGCAAGTTATGGTGACAGAATTTCACCTGAGGTGATAAAAAATTTGCAAACCATGTAAGGGGTGAAGGTTTACACCACATTCAGGAACACAGATATACATGCTTAGAATGGTTTGAAAATAAATGATTTATGTGTATTTCTACAGCAGCAAACCTTAAAAATAACATACTAGAGTTGTCATTTTTATTGGAAACTGTTTTAAATTTGAGAGCCTATTGCTGGGAGATATTGATTGGTTGAATAAGTTATCTGCACTAACTTCATTTGGTTTGAGATGGAGTCACAGAATGCTCTGATCTCTCAATGCTATTCATCCACTCACTTCCCTCTGCTTTGGGAAAAGGATGATCAGGGATTATTATTCCTTTACTGTAAGGAGCTTTGGCTCCTGATTTATTTTTCTGGTGTTACATATCAGTTTTTTATATCAAGCACAGCATGTATTATTTCAACACAATTTTTTAAAACAACAAATGCTTTATGAATTCGACTCAGGCACACAAAAGGTGAAATAAACAATGTGCCAAAAAATAAAATGACCTATGAATGTGGTAAGAACAGCCCTTGATCTGCATGAGATGTTCTAATGACCATCCAACTGGTTCTGGTAACTTCTCTTCTCTCTTCTCTTTTCTCTTCTCTTCTCTTCTCTTCTCTTCTCTTCTCTTCTCTTCTCTTCTCTTCTCTTCTCTTCTCTTCTCTTCTCTTCTCATTCAAGTGCAAAGCCTCTCAGCTCTTTTTTCCTTGATTTGAGTTTATTTATACTCTAGCAATATTCCTTTCCAATTTTGAAAAGTAGTGTACGAGTTATTGATGGCTATATTTTCTCAGCCTGACTAAAAGTTCACCTCTCTACCATACCCCAAATCAAGTTGCAAGTAAAGTTAGTTTGGTTAACACTGTTCTAGAACAATAGCTTAAGAATGTATACTTGCAAACATATTTTCAGAAGGAGATTTGAAGACAAAAATAATTGGTAAATGGTGAGGACTCCAAGGACATGTTCAGAATGACGGTCATATTTGAATCAGATGTTGTTAGATAGGTGTGAACACTCAGTCAAATTTCACTGAATGGTGTATCGTTCTCCCAGGGTAATTCATATTTTCAGAAAAGTAGAATTAAAAGACACCCTCCTGTTCTAATAATCCTAGTTATGGTGAACAGTATAAATAGTAAGCACAGATAACATGAGAGGTAATGAATAAATAGAGCTGACCTTGCTAGGGCTTAACAAAGAATGTTATACAAAGTTATTCTTGAAGATAAGGCTGAGGCCACTAAAGGTCATACTCAGATGAGAAAGATCTCTAAGCAGTGCAGGACAGAAAGAATGTGTAGGGAAAACCAGTAGGATGTGAGAATGGGGAAGTCGAATATTAGAGAGCTCTGCTCTGCAGCTATGGATGAACACTTGGAGTCTTCATTCGGGACTTTCCATAGAGATGTTCAGCCATTTGCTCAGGTAGCTAGTCTCTGGAAGCAGAGAAACAAAGATTTTGCTTCTTACTGGATAATGGGAATTGATAACAACTCCTGAAATCCAGTGAGACCATGTATCACCTAAGTGCTCATGGCTTATTTCAGCTAATTGGAAGGTTAGTAAGGACACACAGGTGCCTGCCCTCCATTTCCAGGTAAAGAGTGAATTTTGGAACAAATATACTCATGAACAGTGACATCAACAAAGTCTCCAGCTTGTATATCTGCTTGTGTCACTGCACTAACATTCCAATAATATAATAGATAGGTGAAACAGATAAACTTACAAAGATAAAGAGTAGACCTCCAATCACAGTTTTTAAAATTTTGGCCTTGGAGGAATTGTTCCTATTGCTTTAAGCATCACATCTTGGAAAGAGTGTACCTAGTAGAGAAGAACAAATCACTCCATGGTCAGGAAGCAAGAGAGAGAAATAATACAAGAGGTCGGTCCTGGAACACTGGACAATAATACACTCTAAATGGACTCCTCTAAAGAAATCACACTCAGTTTGACTTTATAGAAAATTTCTACCATCTGTTAATAATGTGATATTGGAAAGAAAGTCTTGTAGCATACACTTCTTTGGAGACCTTCCATATTTAAGATACCATAAAAGTATCAACTGAATGTCATAAGAGATGCCTACTTGAGCTGACTACTTACAAAAGGAAGAGTTTGTTACTGTCGGCGTTACAGTGAACAGCATGTACAACAAAAACTGAAGATCCAGTCATAATTTCTACTGTAGCCTATATACTGACATTGTGTGGCTACTATCCAGCACATGTTTTTGCCTCTTACCTGTAAGAAGAGAGTGACAGGAACCATGATTGATGTGTCAGCTTAGCTGCATTGGAAATTCATTCACACAACGCTCCTGAGTATTTTTACCCAGAAGTTCAGATTATTAAAGGAGAGGTTAGGGCTTGTATGTATTGCTGCTGATTTAATGGTGGAATGGGGATGGAGTACAGGGAGGCATTAGTGAATATCTTTTGGATCTGTTCTTCAGTTCCTCTGGATCCCAGAACGGAAATAGATGCAGGTCTAGAATTTCCAGTCTCACCACACTGACAGCAAAACACAATATTAGGTCAAGTTTATCTCAGCTGTGCTCTGGTCTTCTCTGTTTTTCTTTACTTCATATTTGACTTCACTTTTTGTTGGTGGTCTTGTTTATGGTCTTTTTCTCCATCTAGTTATGATAAAGCCACAGATTTGTATAAATTCTCTAAACATCTTCTATGATTCTGTGAGTTATAACATTGAAAACACACCAATTCTACAGTGTTGCTTTCTTTTGGTTAAATCCTGTATATAATTTAGCTCAGTTCACTGAGATGATAAGAAATAGTAATACCAAGCAGCAAAGGACATCTGTAGTCATTAGTGATGCCATCTTAACATTTTGAACTACTATGAACTTAAAGGGCTTGCAACACATTCTTTTTTTTTTTTTTTTTTTTAGTCAACTGAAAGCAAGCTAGTTTATTCAACCAAAAATCCAGAGAAAAGAAAAGAAAAAAAACATTAAAACCAAAAAAAAAAAAAAAAAAAAAGGAGTTCCTAGCAACACATTCTTATACAATAAATATAGAATTGAAGCATACTTCCCACTGGCGAAAGTTGAAATTGTTTGACCATAGAAATAATCATAGTAATAGGTTATTATTCACAAAACAGAAATAAAATTTAGAAGTCCTCATTAATAGAAATCATGAGGAAAAATAGAAGCAAATGGAAATCTCTTACCTGAAGTAGAATAACAATTGCAGAAAGAAAACTTGCTTTGGAAATTTAATATATTTCAAAATTACTAGGTAGAAATTTGATGAGGAATGAATTAGCTGCATAAGTCAGGCATTGTGTTATATACTTTTAATGTATGCAAGCAGGAAGGAGGAATAGGCAGATCTCTGTGAGGTCATAGCTAGCCTTCTTGTTATAGCAAGTTCTGGGCCAACCAGAGCTATATAGCAAGATCTTGATTCAAAAAAATATTGCTAATTTTCATAGTGTCATTTCCTATTTATGCACAAATTATGAACAGAAAGACAGTGCCTTCATACTTTTGAATTGCACCAGTTACCATATTAAATGTTTAAAACCACCATGGAAGAAAACTCACATCTGTTTTATGATGAGCTCACTTCAGTGACATACATGATAAACTCATACAATTTATTATGATGAAATATCAGATACATGCAAATTTGAAAACATCCTAGGTGATTTATATTCTTCACATATATCAAGGTCAAAAAAAAGACAAAGAAAGTTCAAGAAACTCCCTGAGATTCAGAGAGATTAAACTGCATAAAACATTAATTTAATACAATCCAGACTGGATTCTACACTGAAGAACCAATAAGAAGTGCATTACTGACAGAAAATGAGAGTTTGAATTTTCACTGTGAACTAGATAATCATATTTCACTAAGAATGTATTACATTGATAGTTAAATAAGATGTTACTGAATATAATTTTATTTGAAAATATAAAATAGCTTACTTATGTGTAAATTGACACAATATCCCAAACTGTTATTCAAATGGTCCAGGAAAATTGCATTTCAGAGAGAAATGGGGATACAAACAAGAAAATATACAAATGGTTGTGGCATCTGAATCAGGGGCATATGGAGTCGCACTACACTCACTTCTATGTAAATCCAAAACTAAAATGAAATCACATCCTACCCACCACTTTATTTAACACTACACACTTCCCAAATTAGGATCTTAAAACAAGAATAACATTCATTCTGTTCATGTACCTCATTTAGGATATGGCTCATCAGGCAGGCCTAGATCTGTTTATTGATTGATTGATTTCATACTTATTCATTCATTCATTTATTCATTCATTAAATTGACAGATAACTTTCTTGTTATTTTTTCTATTTTAGCATTTATATAGACTGTGGAATTGTTCAATTTAACTAATGTACAAATATGGTTCATCCCAACTTCTGTAATAAACACATATGACATCTACTTTGTTTACATTTAAAATTAGCATATGTTGTCAATCATCTACTGACATCTTTCTAGAAAATAAATTTCTGTAACTTCTCTTAATTGATTGAAATTAAGTATCATTTTATTGAAATTCCCCTCTTTATATCTCCAATCTTTGGTCACCTCCATAATTTACACTTTTAATATTTTTAAATTCCATATATATTCCAGAAACTTCTGGAAGGATGAAGACTGGAATCTGTACTAAGGCCTCCACTTACACATCCAGCTGTCAACTCTCAACTTTAACAACTTTCGTTTGGCTTTCTACTATTCCCTGTCCTCCTCATATCACTAAGGATTCTGCATCCCACAGGTGGATATTCTGAGAGAAACAGGCCACCATTAAACCATTTTTTGACTCTTTTTACCAAGGAAAAGAGCATCTCTTTCACTGCAGACAGAAACACACCCATATTTGAGAAGGATATGATGAGAAATTTATCACTGATGATGAACTGTTGAAGTCACATTGACAGAAGGTCAGTTAGTAACAGGGCAGCCTGGCACAGTCATTTAAAAACATAAATTATCACAAAATCAAAATACATGCAGAAAGGAGGAAAGTAAAATCAAACAGAAGATCATGCCAAAGAAAACTACTCAGGGAATAAAAACAGAAAGGATAATTTTAAGGGTTTGGGGTACAAAAATCTCAAAATAATGAAGGGGAAAAATGATACTTAAGAGGAAAACCAGAAAATCGTACACAAGATATTTTAAGAGAATGTTAAACTGCCTACAAACTTTGGGGATTAGTAATTAAAAGATTAAGAAGTAAGCATTTGCTTACTTTCCCCATGTAATCTGATAGCACAAATAAAGTTCTCTGCTGATGAGTTAAAAAGTTCACACTTTTGGAGAAAAAAAAATCCATCTTCAATATGAAAGAAAATACATTATTTTAAATTTAGTTTTTGCAGGTCCTAGTGTAATATCTGGAATAAATTGTTTTGCCATATGCCATCACTCTAATCTAAAGCTCAAATATAATTTAATTTATAGTAAAACTCATGAATCTTCTCATATCAGGAAATATGATGTATATGATGTCATCCATTTCTGATTCTAAATTAAAGTATAATTACTAACTTATGTGGGATAGAGAGTATAGAAAAATGAGCTAGCTGGAATTATGAGGAAGCAGCCTGATAAATTCAGAAATCAAGATATACAGTAGTAACTCACTGGCCACGTACTTCAACACTGACGGCCCGGAGAACAAGAAGACAACCCATCTGTGATGGAAGCATGAAAGACAACCAAAAGAACGAGTTGAACTTTAAAGCATCTCTCTTAGATAGCAAGGAATATTGAATATAAACCTGTATCACATAAGAAGAAAAATGGGCTTAGAGATGGCTTAGAGATTATACCTGAATAAGCAGGTTAGATAAAGTACTGTTCTAGTTTGTTCTCTGATGTGATAAATATCACTACCAAAATGAACTTCGGGAGGAGACAGTTTATTTCATGGTACACTTCTGTGTTCTAGTTTGTCACTGAAGGAAGTCAAAGACAGAACTCAAGCAGAAAGGAATTGAAGCAGAATTGATGGAGGAATATCGCTTACTGGCTCAATCACTGGCAAACTTCCAGCCTGCTTTCTTATACAGGCCAAAAATACTTGCCCAGGAATAGCAGTGGCCACTATGATCTGGACCCTCCCACATCAATCAACCATCAATACAACACTCCACCCACAGAGCCATAGAGAAATCTGATCTCTGTGATTCTATACAGACAAGTCAAGGTTGTTGTGCCAATTTGACATTAAAAAAGTATTCAGGATAAATACATAGTAAAACTGTGTGTGTGTGTGTGTGTGTGTGTGTAATATAATATAGAATTGATATGATGTATTTATTTAACAGTAAAATTTAAAGCATGTAAGAAATATGGCATGGGATTATAGCTAAATGCACACATTTTAAGAAGTGTTTAGGGGCAGAGTCTCCAGAACTGGGTAGATGACCTCATGTAGGATTTTGGGAAGAGAAAGAGCCATAATGTCCTGTTAACCTCATGAATGGCACAAGGGAGACATAGCCACGTATGAGGCACAAAGTCCAACACCAGGAAAGGAGGAGGATCATGGGGGGGGGGGCAAGGAATTGAATTGAATTTGGAAAGTTGTGTAGACTTAAAAGAAATGTTTAATTTCCTGGGGATGAAGACTGCCACACAGATTGTCAGGCAACCAGATGCTGTAAGACACACAGTCCACACACTGGTATATCTGGTCTTATAGGCAGATAGGCACCAAGCTGTAGAGAGGTAAGCATATAAGCTGATAGATAGACCTAGGGTTTCAGGCTGATAAAGTCCCATGCTCAGGCTTTTGACCTCATAGTCATATTTATACAGAATCTACACAAAAGTGGGATTCTTACAGAAATTACATTATATTAGATTAGATTACCATTTAACTTTTGATTACATTTATATCTAGTATAAGGCACTTTGTCCTGGCTCATAGCCACTCTCACATGTCCAGTGTTAGCCACCTTGGCATATCAGTGCTACACTGTCTAAGCCAAACTGTCTTGGATGGCCCTCTGTTCCCTGTACTGTGTAAGTGAACAAGGGATTTTAGCATGTCTCTTCAGTTGTGATGAACTTCGCGCAAGTAAAATTTAGAAAATGTACATGTATGTGTGTATGTGTACGGGCATATTTGTGTGTCTGTGTGTGGTATATGCACATGCTGGTTTTGATACATATAGGGGTTGTAGTGGTTTTTGTTTGGCTGTGGGCGTGGCTATCTACACACACACACACACACACACACACACACACACACACANATATATATATATATATATATATATATATATATATATATATATATATATATATGTTGTAATACCAAAGGTCAACATTGAAAAGCTTCATTGATTGTTTTCCACTTTCAGCTCATCGATATGGCCAGGATGTTTGGTCAACGATAACCTGGTATTCATCTGTCTCCACATTCCCAGCACTGTAGCTACAGACAAAGGCCATGAAATCCATGTTTTCTATGGGTACCATGGATTTAAACATATTCATGTATACACAACTTACTGACTGAGTTTTGTTCAGACAGCCTATAGACAAGTATTTATTATTTATTTATTAAGGTTACTATGTATGCTAGATATTTAGTTCAGGATCTGAACTATATGTATTATTTTGTTTGTTATTTAAAAGAACTCCCTCTAATTGGTCCCAGTTTTGAATGACAAAATCAAGAATCGTGGAACCAGGCTTTCAGCAGTGAGCAGCTACCAGAAAGGCTTAGACAGGCTATTCATTCACACTAGAAATTACTCTCAGTCATCAAAAATGCTCTCTATCTAATCTGAAAGTATGGAACTCAAGAATGAGATGACATACAAGACAGACAGGGGATCTATAGATATAAAATCATACTTGAAGTTAAGAACAAAATGATATCGTAGGATAGGGGAGTAAGACCAAATTGGGGATAATGCAAAAGATTGGCAAATGATTTGCACAGTCTTCAAGGTCACCCAGTCCACTAGAGTGATTTACATTAAAATTCTTGGTGGAGTGGTGGTGAGAACACACACTCACGTTAACATGATTCCATGGCCCTTTAAATCCTTGGGTTTATTACATTTTCATGAAACTTGCATGCCATTCTTGATGGCTGTGTCAAATCCCAGAGAACCCTGAATGTCATCACTTATGCAAGAAAATGTCTATGAAACACAAATTGTATTAGATAATATAATTAATTTCATAATCATGAGAATGGAGCAGAATCAGAAAAATAAAATTATTATGTTCAGAGATGAATAGGAAACAATTGGGAATGATCATTCGTTTCCTTTAGGGTTTGAAAGTATTTATGCAGAGCACAATCCTACTAAACTGGCAGCTTCATGCTTACAAAATGAAGGTAACAGAAACAAGAGGGAATTCAAAATAGACCCTAATTTATAGTTCTGAGTAAGCTAGGGAATGAATATATACATTAAATAGGAGAGAGATTAAAGTCTCCTAGGAAAGATAGAGCAATGAACATAAATTCTGTGTGGAAGATAATGTTCATTATTGTTTCACAATGTGCCAGATGTTTCCTGAATTACTTCTCTCATTCCATCTCTGCTAAGTTAATAATTTCAAGGGGTCCAATCTGTGATGTGTAGTAAGATTAACTTCCAGAAGCAAATACTACAAAGCAATAATGAATATTAATAGTAATGTTAAGAGTAATGATAATACTATTTCAAAGCATATGTCTTAAAACTGCTGTGTATTTAGTTGGATGAAATAGAGAACTGGAATAGTATGTGCCACATATATTTAAGGCTGGTTCTCTATGAAATACCAAACATAACAGATCTGGTAAGATGGCTCATCAGTAAACAGCAAGAACTGCTATTCCAGAAGGCCTGTATTCAGTTTCCAGCATCCAACCTTTAGCACAAGGTAATCTAAGCTCTCCTTTGTCTCAGAGTCACCTGCGATTATGTGCACATACTTCTTTCATACAGATATAGAAACACATACACATAATTGAAAATAAGATTAATCTATTAAACATTGAAGAAATACCACAGTATTACTACTTATGGAATGAAGACAAATTCATGGAATAATAATAAAGCAGTGATGATAAAATTTTTAAAAATTATCTGAAGTTATATGCAGTATCTTTTGTATATGCATGTATCCATCCACGTGTCTGCCATGTTTTTCAACCAGTGATCGTAAAAGAAGCCTTTACAACTAGGAGCAATTGAGTATTCAGGCATGGGTGTGTGTTATCAGTACTCTTTATAAAATATGGATTTTTCTGGACATGTGCGCCACTAGTTAGAAATATCTACAACTTGTAGAAGGGGCTTTAGCAATCTGAGATGAAGGACTCTTCGGTGATATATTTGAAATTAGCTTCATATGGTTCTAGAGTTCAAGAGCAGGACACCACAGGGAAGATAAACTATTACAACAGAAACAGATATTTTTATGTTCTGTTTTGCTCCCTGTGATCTGAACTAATGTCTATGGCATGCATGTCTGCAATAAGATTTCACTTTATCCCTTTATGAATCCTAATGAAAACTGTTTGGTGTAAGAACTTATAACTCAGTGCATGCAAATAGAAGAAACCACCTGGTTTTTCAAAAAGATGTTTGATGACTTCACATTACTATAATGCATTGAAACACAAAGCAAACAGCTGCAGAAGCAAGTCTGTGTAGGGCTTATCTGTATTACATCACCCTCCAATGTAAGCTTAGGAAAACATCATGGAGAGAACTTCACTTGACTTGCTCACTCACTACGTGTGCTGTGGATGCAGATCAGTGGTAGAGCACTTGCCTGACATGTTCAAGGTCCTTAGTGCATGCCCTCAGTAATGATGGTGGAGGTCATGGTGGTGTCAGTGACAATGATGGGGATGATGATGTGATAATGACAATAGTCCTTTATCCACTTCCGTCCAGAAAACAACAAGCAAAAAAGAAAATACTGGAAGACTAGTTAATTCAAAAAATCTAAAATATAAATCTGAATAGATGATTTTAGCCTAATCTGTGAACTTCATTCCTAATAAACTTGATGATTTTCAGAAAACACTCATATCTTCATTTATTTTGTCATTTTTTGTAATTTTCTCATATTGTAAAACTCTTTGAAGCCTAGGCATAAAATGCTGACTAAAGTTCAAAGTCTGGTTATTTATCTTTTTATCTGCCAATGTGTTTTCTAAAATGAAACTCTCTTGATTGTGCACCATATGTTTTCAAGTATAGGACTGTGTTCCTGAAGTATTTGCTTTTTTATGTTCAGCAACAGAATTGCTTAGCCGCTGGATGCTGTGCACTTTTGTGAGGCAATCATAATAAATTTTAAAAGCTGACATCTTTTTCTCTTGTTGATGGAATAGTTTTTAAAAATGGAGGAAAGGAATTTGTAAGTTCTACTTTTTAATACTGGGAACTGTGCCCACAGCTATTAAAACGACACAAGATGAACTTCTATTTGATAGATTGGTTAACCCAAGTTGTTAGATCAAAGCAGAAAATCTGTCCACAAAAAGATAGCAAGAGGGATTCTTTCAGGTTACAGTCTCTTCACACTAGCACCCAAGTGCTGATTACAAGAGCTTTTAGTCAAGGGACTATATACTTAAATAATAATTTTAAAAAAACCTCTCATGTGGTTCATTGTATATACAATAAATGTATAGAGCCATGCTGTCATGTCTATGGACATATATAGCTTCACACCAGTTGAACACTTAAATGTAATGATTTGTTTGTAAACTATCTCAGTAAAGTTGATTAAAATGGATCTTTTTTTGTTGTTGTTTTTCTGTTCACACATACGTAAGGCTACAATCTACACATTTGATGGTTCATCTGACATAAGGAGAAAAAACTGAGAAATGGAGAGTGCACAATGCAAAATCATTGAAAAAGAACAAATTCAGAAACTTATTCTTAAAACGTTTTGGCAATTTGGAGAATGAGTCGTGGAATAATCATCGAGTGTTAACTTATAAGATCTAATGTAAGATTCTGATTATATTTTCTAGATTAAATTTGTAAAAAGACTTTAAATTTTAATTTAGTATCATAGTGTTGTTATAATAAAATAATCTGTGCACTGAGCTTTATAGGAAATTTTCTATTTATACTAATTTAAGATCAGTTTATGGAGAGAATTCATGTAGTGCATCCATTTAGATTATGAATATTGGCTGATAAATACCATTCTTATGTTCTTATCTCTAAATTAAGTTTTCATGTGAAGATTAAACTTTCTTTCATTATTTTTTCTTTAAGAACTACCACAAATCTTCATTTGCATTTGACATTAAAGGTTCCTGGGATGACTGACATTTCACATCAGCTTGGTCTCTTCTAATTAGGTATAGCAATTACAATGCAATTCTCCCTTTTACATTGATGTATTTTTATGTTAAACTATGAAAACTTCAGTTTATTCTAAGATTGTAAATCTCTCTTCCACATGATTTCTTTTCGTTGAACATGATCACTACATGAGACAAGATGTGGGTTCAAAGAATAAGTAAAATGACTATAATTGCAGGAGATTACTGCTAGTTAGGGCAAAACAGATGCCAATCAAATAGTAAAAGCATTACTAAACCAAAACCAGGAGGCTAAGAACAACATTTGTTAAAATATAGTTTTTCCCAGTGAGAAGTTTTGTGATCAATTTGCTTATGTGGATTAGACTGTGTGTATATGTTCCCAAATGGAGTCAATTGCATAAATACATTCTTAAAATTACTTACATAACAATGTCTTGAGCCTGGAGAGTTTTTAATGGTTCCTAGGAGCTGAACCCCAGATCTTGTGCTAAACCCAGGCTTCATTGCTGATTTACATTATCAATATATTTGGTAATTATTGAACAACCAGAATTTGGCTCCTTTTATTTCTCTTGTTGGTAACACAAGCTGAACATTTAATTTTCATTTGTTTAAATATTACTGAAAATGCATGCTTGTTTTCTTCTGTTCATTAACTATTTAGGTTCCTTAGTTTTGAATTCCACGTTTCCTGAGCACTGGGGACTGAAGCTATATTGCATTCATATAAACTCTCTTAGTTCTGTTCTTATTAAAATATTTATAAATCTTTATTGCAAAATAGTTCCAAATAAATTAAAGCACCATACAACTTCAGCAAGACAATATAAAGCTGATTGCTTTTCTATTCCAACCCTGTCATGGATATTTTAGTTTTCATTGTGGATAAATACATACATCGTATTTGAAAGAGACATATAAAATTAATCAGAAGCTCAACAACTTCCTTTCCAAATGAAAATTCTAACAGTACAGAAATTTATTAAGATTTATACATTTTAAGTATAATTGAATTTAGTTTCTGATGTTCTTGTTCTTATTGTTTTGAATGTGAAATTTTTATGTCTTTTAAAATTTTGTAGTCAATATCACCGTAAGAAAAAAATATATTATTTTGAGCTGAGAGCACACATGGACTGTTCCCCCATCCTATTTCTAACTCTGAATCATCCTGCTCCAATATTAAAACAACTGCCCCATTCTCTCAACTAAATAATCTTTTCTCTTCCCATTGACTTAAAATCTCTATTTTATTATGGCTCTCATAATTTCAGATGCAAGTATTTACATTCAGGACAACACTTTCTTGTTAACTTATACTTTTTTCCTGCTCTAGTTAGTGTTTTAGAATTAACATATATTTCAATATCTGACCATATCTTATCATCATTTAAAAATATAAAACTATTTTGGCTAACTGCCAAAATACTTTATATTTTCTTTTAAACTGTACAAAGATATTCTAATTTTTAAAATGGGATTCATTTTATTAGACAATTTTCTATAAAACCTGTTTTTGTTAATTTCAGTGAATTGCTCAATATGTGTATATATCATTTCCATAGAAGAATGTGACAAATAGTTTTAAATTAGGCTTTTAATAAATTATATAATCTATGATTTCCTTATAAATATCCTGTAGAGCTGAGTTTAATTGGATCCTTTCTATTTTTCTGTCTTGGGTAGATTCTACATATAAGGTTATTTTCTCCATTATATTTTCTAGTAATTATCAGTAGTTTCTCATTATTATTTTGTATTCATGTCAGATCTAATCATCTCCATGGATTGAACACATTGGATTCTGTGAACTTGATATGTTTCTAAACTTTATGCATTTTGGTTGTCATCTATCTATTTAGCTATCTATCTATACATCATATATCTTTCTCATCATATATCATCTGTCTTTTTTCAGTCATTTATTCCTAACATGTCACCTATATATATATGATTTATCAATGATCAATTTTTCATCTATTTACCTATCATCTACATATCAATCAATAAAGCTATCTACATATCTCTATATATGTAGATAGATAATAAAATGATAGATAGATGGATAGATAGAGAGATAGATTGATAGACAGACATTTCTAATTCTAAAGATAAAACTACCTTGTGTGCTCTATCCAATCTAACAACCAATACTTTAGTCTTTAATTTGCAAAGTGTGATCTTCCAGTGCATTCTCAGTGAAAGATTTATACAACATTTTAGCTTATGGTACCTTTGCCCAAGATAGTTGAAGCTATTTATAAATGAGAAAGCGAAACAACTAATTAATCTATGTGCTATATGTTGTTACAAAAATGGGACAAAGCTATTAAGCAAACAGAAAGTTCCCTGGTTTAACATCTAAGGTGGTTGAAACAGACTAATTAAAAGCATCAGGCAGGAGATGCGTGGCACCCGTTACTGGACATCATGTCTTCCCATCTGTCTTCTAATTTCTTTTTACAAACTATCATAGTTACTCAAAAACAAAGATTTGGAAGTAAAGTTAAAGCTTAGTAAGAATTTCAATCATGATGAGAAGTCAATAATGCTTGTCTATCCTGTTCTGCTTCAGGTTGAACTCTTTTTTCGTTTGGTTTTTTTTTGTTGTTGTTGTTTGTTTGTTTGTTTTTTGAGACAGGGTTTATCTGTCAGGTTGAGTTCTTATTGCTCCAAATAAAGATCACATTTTTTCATGTCACTTTTAACTGAAGCAAAGATGCATATATATCCTACTTGAACCCCAGTCCAGTCCAATCAGTTTTCTGTTTTCTTTTTTTTTCCTCAAAAATCTTTACAAAGAATTTCTTACATAAATTGTCCTAATTGCAATAAAAATCTTCCCTTATACTTGGAATCCTGTTCTTGTTGGCTAGAGATAGAGTTCTAACACAAAGGCAATTTGAAATTGGTACCAGAAAGCAGCCCATGGTTTATCTCAGGAAAATAACCCCAATTCATGCCTGATCTAAATTCTAGACAGTTTATCAAAGACAAATACAGGATATTGACTGCCCTTGGCAATTAGCTAATGAATTCAATAACTCAGCAGTAAAATAAAACATTCAAGGGAAAATTTACTCAACACACAGATTGTTGTTTTTATCTATGAAAGCAGATCATGAGGTCCCATTAATCCACTGTTGCAATGTCATCTAGAAGCGGACTTTCCAACTGACACTCTGTTAGCTGTCTGTTCTTTATTAACACTATAGAGTTATTTATTCATTGAGGAAAAGTAAAAAGTACTAGATCATTAAATAAATGCATAGTTTATTTCATTTAGTCCTGTGATTATTATAGACATCCTGTGAAATATCCTATATTCAAGACATAAAATTTAGCAAGAAAATGCTCTGTATTCAACAGGTTAATGGTTTTAGAAAGAGACAGGTACATGGTCTAAGCAAGGACTGTTATGGACAGAGGTCAGACAGGGTAAGTGGGCAGCAGTATACATGGTAAAAATTCTCAGGACTTTGTCTATCTGTGGCTTGCATCTGGAGAAAGTGGCATGCACTTTACTATACTTATCCCACAACTATCTTGGCCTTGTTCAGAAGCCCATAAAGCAATTTCATCCAATTAATCTAAGTTTTCTTTGTAATTTAGCATCTCATGGAAAATCCTTGGTGCTGTGTATACTCACCTGTGGATTTTTGAGTGAATATTTTCTTAGAATTTTCACAGATCCTTTGCCATGAACAGGAGCCCTTAATCTCTCTCGAGTATGACTTTTCTATGTCTTATTCTACCATGATTTTCATACTGTTTACAATTGCATATTAAATTCACTATTCTTCTTACCTGACCAATGATCCTAGAACACCATGATTAGCCAACAGACCCACACTAGAACACGCGATATCTGAGAGGGTCAATAACCTTAAATCCCCACAGTTTATAAGGAATGGCCTTGACTTTGTTCATGGTTTACTCTTTTCTCCTCATTAGACTGGACTTTGGGGTTTTTGAGTGGAAGAATGTTGGGGTTTGAGATTTGCTACATGAATACCAATCTCAGGTAGGAATGGTTTATTGAGCACATACTCTAATACCAATTGGATCAGGGATGTAGCTCAGAATTTTCTGAACTAAAACAAAACATTTCTCTGAGCCAGCTTATAAAGTAAATATGCATACACACATTTTAGACATAACAGTTTATATTGACCTTTAACCTGATGTGTCCTATGTAAAGATTTGTAGAATTCCTTAAGATTAACAAATCCCATGACAGGGGATATGGACAGCATGACTCTGTCCTGAGTCAATGTATTTTTCTGTTTTATTCACTGGCAGGAATATTATAGCAACAATATGAAACAGCTGGCAGGCATGGAACAAAATGGCTACTGCTATGCTAAGGGGATCTGACCACAACAGATTATAGGGTACAGTGCTGCTTTGTGTCACATATTACCAAGAATAAAAGCCCTTGATATAAAATACAGAATGACTTACCAGTGATGACATCTACTTTAATCAACTGATTCAATTAATTTTCTATTCTGTAGTTAGTTTTGTGAAGTTTCCATGCTGTCCTCTTTAGAAAGAAATGTCACTTAAGGAAACTACAGATTGCTCATTCAGTACTTCTTTATGGGAGCTGCATGATTTTTCTATAAATCTTTATGTTATAAGATCACAAGTTTATTATTATTATTATCATTATTATTATCATTCCATTCATTTATATCTCAAATACTATCCCATTTCCTGGTTACCCCTCTGCCCAACCCCCATCCCACATCTGCCATCCCCATCCCTTTTACCTGTATGAGAGTGCTCCCCCACTCACCCACACTCTCCCACACCACCTCCCCAGCATCCCCCTACTCTGGGGTATCAAACATCCTCAGAACAAAGAGCCTCCCTTCCCAGACAAGTTTCTTATTAAAAAAATTAGTGCCACTATTTATATAACTCTCCTGGCTTGGTGGAGACGGCAGAGTACACGAACTCGATACATCAGCTTTTACAGAAGAAATATTATTTATTCTGTCCTTGCAACTTCTAAATGGGCCACTGAAAAGTGAATCAATGAAAACCTTTGATCACACTGAGCTTTCCTTCCTATCGCATTAGCTCCAGGCAAACAAATTCTAAGCGCAAGAAAGGCAGCTTAAGCCTGGCATTACAAAATGCTAATAGTGGCCAGGACATCAGAGTGAAATCAGTAGTTTTGATCTTAAACAAGGCACTGGTTCCTAGGCAGGGCATTAACAGATTTGGTGTTTAGTCCCTGACCATCAAAACTACTTAGCATGGTTTATTATTTAGATATGTAGCATGAGATAAAAGTTCAGGGTATGGAGGCATGCAACTGTTCAATACTGTTGCCCAGTAGCTATGCTTTGAATGTATCAAGTACCCTTCACTACAGCCCATATGGAAATTTCATAATTCTAAGAAGTGATTAAAATGCAATCAATCTTAGCTCTTTCATCCAGAATTTATACATTTTAAATAGTATATGTAAAAGGGCCTCTCTGATAGCAGTTTTTGCTTGGATAAAACCATTTCTAAGTCCTTTTCTAATCAGATTTTCTTTCTTGATGTTCCAGTATCCTAAAACATAATCCTTCGAGCTAAAATTTGGCTTTCAAGAATATTAATTTTTAATACAATTAACTAAAACATGATAGAACTAAAGTCATTCACTCAGACATACTGAAAAACAAAAGGTCTTTTAAAAAAAATTGTGTGTGTGTGTGTGTGTGTGTGTGTGTGTGTGTGTGTGCTTGCCCCCTACCTTATTAGACACAGTATTGCCGCGACCGGCCTTGACCAGCAAGGGACCTAAGGGAAGGGTAAAGGAATGACCCCCCCCACCCCCCGCTAGCTTTTGCTCCTCTCTCCCTTAGCTTTGGTTTCGCTCTCCTTCTCCTTGTGCTAGGTTGTTTCAAGCAAAAGCAGCAACAAGTACAAAGAAAAAACAAAACTAACACTAACACTGCCAGGCCTGAGTAGCTGAGAAGCCAGGCCAACATAGCTACAATCTAGTAAGTTTTAATTGTCCCAAAAATCCGGGATCCTTTTTTTTTTTTTTTTTTTTT
>NC_034605.1:30045577-30052935 GCF_900095145.1 Mus pahari | reverse complement strand
TGCCAACTTTAACAACAAAAATAATAGGAAGCAATTACTTTTCTTTAATTTCCCTTAACATCAATGGACTCAATTCCCCAATAAAAAGACATAGACTACTAAAATCCGGGATCCTTATCGCGCCAATCCGGGGACCTTATTGCCCCAATTCGGGGACCTTATTGCCCCAATCCGGGACCTTATTACCCCTACTTACCCTAGGGGACTTACCGGTACCGCTGTCCTGGTGCTGAAGAGTTCTGAATCTACAAGGGTCTCTCCTCTGGTCCCCGTATGGGCCACCAGCTGTCGAGACTGGCCTTGACCAGCAAGATGGACGCGATACCTGAGATCCTTCTCAACAGCACTTTATTCAGGAACACCTTTCATGATGCTATGGGGAACACTAATGGACTAGCAAGGCCGCCCTATATACTGGAGCGTTCACTGCCCAGGTGCTCTGTGTCTTACTGTTGCCATGGGATAGGCTAAAGCAAGAATCACTTCAATAATATAAAGCTGGGCAAAGAGGACTTGTGCTGAGTCATTATTATTATCACATGGGCAGTGGTAGCCAGCGCCATCCTATAATGATGAATGATATGGCTCGCAACACAGTATCTATAATGACTACTATTACCTATCAACTTGACATACACAGGAAGCGAACACTTCAATCGTGGATTTGTCTTCATCAGATTGGACTACAGGTATGTCTTTGAAACATTTTCTTGATTGCCCAACACTCTGGGCAGTCCCACACCTGGGCAGGGGTTGTGGCTGGGCTGGGTAAGAAATATAGTTAAATCTGAGAATAAGAAAACATTCAATTCCTAATTGATTTTCTGCTCTGACTTCCCTAGGAGGTATAATACACACTGGAAGTGTACGTTAAATAAGTCATTCCTCCCCAAATTGTATCTGATCAGAATAGATAATCATAGTACAACGAAATTTGACTAGGGCCAGATATTTTGTTGTTCATCTCTGATTATGTCAGATTAGCTGGCCCATGGACAGCTAGTCCTTCTCTCTTTCAATAACATAAGGCTGGGCAAAGAGGACTTGTGCTGAGTCATTATTATTATCAGATTGGCAGTGGTAGCCAGTGCCATCCTATAATGAAGAATGATATGGCTCGCAACACAATATCTATAATGACTACTATTAGAAGTATAGAAGTGCTGAGATTACACATACTCATTACCATGTATTGCGTTATCCACTGAGCTATCTCTCCATTCCTAACCTTTCTTAACATAATGAGGTCATATTTATTTATTTGATGCATGAAGATGACAGAGTTGCCTGAATTTAATCTCGGGTTTAATTTTAGTTTATTTCATAATGACATTCTTTGAATATTACTTAAAGAAAATTTGCTAAATTGGTATAAGTGATATTATAAGAATTCTAAATTTGGAGAGGGACCTATTACTGTTGCTTTGCTAAGGGGACATGACTTCAAACTGCTTTTTAAACATCGATGTTTCTAATCATAAACTAGTGTTGCTATCAACCACGGTCACAGTTGCTTATGTGTGTAGTGAGAGTCAGTTAATTCAGAGGCTCAATTGTCAATAAGCTAAAAGTAAGTAACCATTGAACACTTGGTCCTAAAAACAGTATCTGTGTCACCTGCTTCAATGTGTCACCTGCTTCAAGCCGCAGAGAACAGTTTGGGAGAGTTATTAAAATACACTGGTTCCAGGTATGCCGTCACTGTCGCATCTGTGAATTCTCACCAGCATAGGCCACCTGCTCAACACTGAACTAATCCAACGCTTGTCATAGACTCCCCCCACCTCTCTGTTAATAGTTGCTGGGGAAGAGGGAAATTATCACATGACTCACTGGCACCTAGCCCTGAATCTAATACATGCTTCAACCTGACTCATGACGGCAAGTCCACTTAAATACAGAGGGATATAAAACAAAACAAACAAACAGAAACACACATACACAAAGAGAAAAGTAGGAGAGGGTCTTGGGAAGATTAAAAACAATTACATGGTAGTTGGGAGATCAGAGAGGAGACTCGTGATCAAAGAATATTATTTATATGCATAAAATTATCAAAGAATAAATAATTTAAAGAAAATTCATAATTTCTAATTCTTATAATATATTTACCATTATTACTTTCTTTTTTTTTAAAAAAAAAGATTTATTTACTATATATCTAAGTACACTGTAGCTGTCTTCAGACACACCAGAAAAGGGCATCAGATCTCATTATGGATGCTTGTGAGCCACCATGTGGTTGCTGGGATTTGAACTCAGGACCTTCTGAAGAGCAGTCAGTGCTCTTAACCACTAAGCCATCTCTCCAGCCCCTATTATTGCTTTCTTGTTTGATAATCTAAATTGAACTGGGATTTATGTTCTAAGAACACATTAGGAAGGGTTTTCCATTTCATATCAGATCCTAAAAGGAAATACTGTACTCTGGGTTCTGAGATATTACTTGAAAAACTTGAGATGTCTCAAATGATATTCTGAGGACTGAAAGCCCTAATCACCTGCTCCCAAAGCATATCTTTTAACTAAGATATCTTCTATCTTAGAGTTTGGAAAACTGGTATATAGGGAAGTAGCTACAGAACTGTCATTTTGCATTTTATGATACGACAGAAGGAAAAGATGAAGAATTCTAAAGTTTAGCTTAGTTATATTTCTCATTTTCAAACTGTGACCCCATGACTTTTTGTTTATTTAGATTTGGGAAGGTTTAGACAACATCTCACTGTACAGATCAGACTTCCCTAACACTTAAACATTTCAAGTTGACTTTCAGCTTATCAGGATATATTTCTACTTCGGTCTCCCAAGTGTTAGGGTTGCAGAGGCAAATCACAATACCCAGGTTTCTGAAGTATATACAAAACAATAACGGAGGGGATTTATACATGTTTGGGGATCCTTGTAAACATGTCCAGAGTCATTGATTTCTCTTAATTACTCCTTCATATTTGAAAATTTATAGGGCCAGAGGGAGATAATTCATTTGCTACAGAGTCTGCCTCACAAGCATGAGTCTGATCCTTAAAATCCTAGTAAAAATCAGAGAGACATGGTGGCACTTGCATGTCATCACAGTTCAAAGGGTACAGATACAAGGTGATGCCTGGGACTCACTGCCCAATCAGGCTCTTCTAATTCATTACATCCATGTCCATGAAAGACACTCTCACAAATGATGTAGATTCTGTTCCTGGATGCATGATATTGGAGATTTTCTTCCGGCTTTGACAATGGCACATACACATGTATAGAAATTCACACTTACATGTACAGACATTCACGCATGCATATACATATATACCTCAATATACATATGCACCTCCACATACCTAGACAAATACATTCATATTAATAAATGTATATGCACATGCATTAAAAATGTATAGAGATAATCTATAAGCCACTTCAGAAATAATCCAACAAACCACCCAAAATAAATCCATAGCATCTAACCAAATACATCTCATTATTAACCTAAAATTAAATGAAAACCATAGAGATAGCTGAAGGGTCAGAACCTGGAAACCTAGAGCATTCTCAGCTATAGTGAAAGAAGAAAAACAAAAACAAACAAACAAACAAAATCAAGGATGTACAGAACTATGTACAAAGTCCATTTTGCAGTTTTCTCGCTGAGCAAGAAAAGACACTTTTCTCTAATGCTGAATCCTCTAAGAATGAAGAGACAAAGCAGGAACGAAAAATGAGTACAAAAAATAGTATCCTTCCATTGGCTAACCTGGCTATAGAGAAACGCTCTCTCAGCTGCTGAGTGTATTATATATAGGCTCTGCAGACAGGCTTTCCAGTCAGAAGGAGAAATGAAACTCAGTGATCCAATAAAGCATGGGGATAAGGCCTTACCTCAGAGTGAAATTTTTCATGGGTCGGCCCCACAGAAGAAAGGAAAAACATGCTGGTGAATTTAGTCTCATTGGCAGTTCACATCTGTTCCAGTGGAGATGGTCTCAGACTTCAGGAAGTTCCTGCTTACTTTTCACTCTGTAATAGCATTGATTTCTTTGGAGCATCTATTTAAAGCTATTCCCACAGGCAAAATAGTGTCTGTCACAAATGTTCACTCCCCTTGTCAGTGCAAGGGGAAGCTTGAGCGGCAATGGGTGGTTAATATCGCAGATCATTACCAAACATATTTTAAATAACAAACACATAATGGAAAATCCAGTTGACATATACTTGTAGGCTTAGATTTTTTTTCAAAACCATCTTTAATAAGGGTTCTTAAATGTTTTAACCTCTCTTCTAGACAAACACCCACCAGAAATAGTGGAAAAGAAGGTTTATTAGGACTCGAGGGAAGTGGATATATTTAGAAATAGTTCTTTGGGGCGATTCCAATCTTCATTGTTAGGATATCAACAGTTCGGTCTACTAGCAAACACCAAACATGAATCAGCACCTGTAGTCCAGTTCACTTGGCAAACACTTCACACGAATCAGGAGTGACAGCTCAATCCAGAATAAAACACAAGAATCCACTGGATGGGTGTTGAGTCCATAGAAGTAACAAGAAGCCATCAGAATATGATGAGAAGTTCTTTGGCAAATTACTGTGCATGAAGTCAAGACAAGCAGAGATAAGCAATGTGGTGCAAGGCCAACTAGTGCCAGAGTGTCGCCAGCAGAGAATGCGAAATGGTGCAAAGCAAACCAAAGCACGATCCTTCTCCCACTTTCTATTGTCATATTCCTACTTTTTCTAAACATCACGTGTCCTTTCACCTGTGTCTGCTTCAGTGAAACATCCTCTCACCTGTGTCTCTGTCAACCTTACATTCTTTCACGTGGCTGTTTTAGCAAAATATGCTTTCACCTGTCTGCGCTAGAAAAACATCATTTTGACTTAACTAAGTCTCCAAAGAAACCAGAAATTTACACGTCATATACGTGACTATTTAATACCCTAGAGTAGAATAGTATGTACCACACACTTAACACTACATCTGTATGCTGTGTCAAAATGCTGATTTTTATATGTAAACGCTCTGTACTTTATATCGTCATTTTCTTTTGTTATTTCTCCCTTGTGTTTGCAAAAGCTCAGAGCCTAAGGTTGTTGATTTTCTGTGGTAAAATTTGCCTCTCTATGTCTCTGAGTTGTCCCACTTAGAAATAGTCTCTCTCATCTTCCATATGCTTATAATGACATGTTTCTTTTCTAAGCAACTAGATTTGAACCAGAGACCTGGATGACTATTCTAATGTGGTGGGTGGCATTTTTTTTTTTTTTTTTTTTTTTTTTTTTTTTTTTTTTAGTTTTTCGAGACAGGGTTTCTCTGTATAGCCCTGGGTGTCCTGGAACTCACTTTGTAGACCAGGCTGGCCTCGAACTCAGAAATCCGCCTGCCTCTGCCTCNGGTGTCCTGGAACTCACTTTGTAGACCAGGCTGGCCTCGAACTCAGAAATCCGCCTGCCTCTGCCTCCCAAGTGCTGGGATTAAAGGCGTGCGCCACCGCGCCCGGCTTGGTGGGTAGCATTTTATAGCTCAAATTTATTTGTAATGCTAGTCTCTTAGTCAGTGGTAAAAACAACCCAAGTATTATCATCGTTCAGAATTGTGATGGTTTCTATAAGTTAAGCTCAGGGAATGGCACAATTAGAATGTGTGGCCCTGTTGTAGTAGGTGTGGCCTTGTTGGAGTAGGTATGTCACTATGGGTGTGGGCTATAAGACCCTCATCCCAACTGCCTGAAAGTGAGTCTTCCATTAGCAGCCTTCAGATGAAGATGTAGAACTGTAGAACTCTGCCTGCATCATGTCTGCCTAGATGCTACCCTGGTACCACCTTGATGATGATGAACTGAACCTCTGAACCTGTAAGCCAGCTCCAATTAAATGTTATTCTTTATAAAACTTGCCTTGGTCATGGTGTCTGTTCACAGGAGTAAATCCCTAACTAAGAAAAGAATTTACTTAGGAGTTATGTAATGTTCAACTGTTGCCACTATCAAATTTTGTAAAGAGAGATTTAACATCTTACTTTCCAAAAGAGGTAGAATGGAAATGAACAGAAGCTGCTGTCACACTACTGTCCTAAATTACAGGTTCATGCTTGCACATAAAGCACAGTATTCCTGCTTATTTGGGGAAATTTTTTGAAGATCTTTGTCATTTAGATTCTTGTTGTTTCCCAAACAATCTTTTCCTGTTCATAAGAATTTATCTGTTTTGGGGGCAAACCAGGGTTTCAGGCTATATCCTCCTGATAACTGATTAAGAACACAAAAGTTTCATCTTGAAATGTGTGTATTCTATTTGGTGGATTTTCATTAACACAGTGCTCTAAAATATTGGGATTTCCCCACATATATTATAAGGGCTTACATCTCTGGTTAAAAACATGCTCAAATGTCTTAAAGAACCAATTCCTATTTGCACATCATCATCATGATACTCTGCAAGACGATATTGATTACTGGAGATCTTTCGCCTAAATCTTTCATCTTTCATTTCACTCTCTTTGATGTAAGAACAGGGCCCTTACTTCCATGTTCTCCTGTAATATTCAACTCAGATCGTATTGCATAGACATTTCTAGAATTTGACATTTCTCCAGAGTCCATTTCTGACTTTGAGATGTTTCGTCAGTGTGAAAAACTCTGAGAAGTTTTAGTGTGATTCTAGCAAATCCTAGCTGCTTTAAAATTTCTCTAGATACTGTTTAGAAATTCAAAAACATACTATAAGACAATGTTGTAACAGATGAGGAAAAGAAAATCTAGCGGCTCCTGAGGCTTAAAATAAATCAATGAGTTTCAAAACATGGTCATTTGGAAGCAAACACAGACAAAAAGATATGGCCTTGTACATCTCTGACTTTTAATTTCAACTCGTTTTAGAACTCTGCTTATTTAAACTTAATGATTTTTTGGTTGGGTATCCACAAAGGGCTTTTTATTTGTCATCTATTGGTTTTAATGTTGGGAACAAAATATAAAGGAGGGGGCCCGGGGAGCACTGGGGAAAAAGGGGATAGGAAACTGGGCCTAGTATCTGGCCAGAGTTCCTCTGTGCTCTGGGCAGAGCACAGGCGTTGGGGGGCAGCCGGGATGCTTTCCCACAGGGCCCCAGGTGAGCATAGCCTCTGACTCAGATGGTGGGGGGGAAGGGGCAGCCCCCAACTGGGGACCCCCCCTTGGGGCTACCTTGCTAGCACCCCAGGGTTTCGGGAAAGAGGGAATAGGGGAGAAGTTCCCAACACTGACCAGAGTGTGCAGCGGGCCTTGGTGGTGCAGACCAGAGACTCTATGGTTTAAGAGTTTTATTATAGAAATGCAGGGAGAAAGAGAGAAGGGAGAGAGAGAGAGAGAGAGAGAGAGAGAGAGAGAGAGAG
>NC_034605.1:30019198-30045358 GCF_900095145.1 Mus pahari | reverse complement strand
TTAGGCAGGGGCCAGAGTTCCAGGAGCCTGAGAGAACATCTACCATGTCATGAAGGTAAATTATGACCATCAGGCTTCAGACCTCAGCTCGACTAGAAACCAGCCTGCAATTCCCCACATTTTAATTTATAGTTTATTTTGTATTATTAAAGTACAAAATTCCATGTTATGACATACAAATTGACACATCAAAAGTTTAAGGAAATTATCGACATTAAAGAAAATTAATATCTCCCTCATCTTACTGATAGCCACATCATGTGAGTAGGTGGCTGGTAAGAGCAGAGAAACAAACTCATTTAGGAAAAATCCCACAATAGCATGCAATTTGATGAACTTGGATCCTTGGATTGTGCTTTAGACCTCTAGACCTGTTGATCTTAAACATCTGTTACAGTCAATAAAATTTAAGGTCAAATTTTAAACTAGTAAAAGCACTTTATTTGTTGGGATTTTTGTCTTTGTAATTTTGTATTCCTAGGTCTATGATTTAGGGAACTTGAAGGTACTCTGTGTATGTGTGCGTGTGTGTATGTGTGTATGTGCATGTGTGTGTGTATGTGTGTGTGTGTTTGTATGTGTGTGTGCATACCCATGCACATACATGTAGAATCCAGATATCAATATCAGATGTTTTCCTAAGTTTTGCTCCACTTTTGTTTTGTTTTTATTTGATTATTTGAGACATAGTCTTTCTCATCTAGAAGTCCATCACATAGACAATGATAGATGGCCCATTAAGTCTGATGGATCGTCCTGTTTCTGCCTCCCATTATGCTGGAATTTCAGGCTCATAACTTCACACCTCGTTCTTTCTATAAGAAAGTATGAAACTCAAGCCTTTATGCTATCTTGACAAGAAGGTTCCTGGTTGAGACAGCTCTTTTACCAAGAAATCTGAGTCTTACACAGTGGTTTTGTTTTGTTTTGTTTTCATATGTAAGAGATGTGTGAACAAAAGAATGCAGAGGCCAAAGCAGCAGGTGTGCATTGGACCTGTACCTGTCTGCAGTATCTGTAGTCTTAAAGCTTAAAGAAATGGGCATATGTTGCCTCCCCCAGCCTGGAAAGGCTGACTTTGCCCTTGCTGCCCCTGAGCCAGAGACCACCTGGAGTGGGGCCTTCCGACCTAGATGGCTCTATTGTTCTACACCTGCCTGCTCTTCTCCAAGACACTACTACCTGCTGAGAGACTCTTGACATATTCCAGATAGGGCATCCTGAAGATCCACCTACAGGCTTGCACCTGTAGGACAGGCACCAAGAATGGATTGGTCAGGGTTGGGCCTCCCCCATCTTTGTAAGCACAGACTCTTAGTAAAATGTAAGAAGCCTTGTACAGAAAATCATCTCTCAGCATCCATTATTTCTCTCACAGTTTTCTCCCATACAGCTCCTGCCTCCCACTCAGGAACCCAGTTAGTATGGCCACGGGCAGCTACATGTTATCCCTATTTCAGAAGCAATCTCCAACTACTTGCAAGTGAAATTTTAGTTTTCTTCATTGGAGTCACACTGGGGAAACAAACTACTCTTAGTGGTAACCTGTCTGGCCAGCAGTAGATGATAAACACAAAATGAACCCAGAAGCATCTTTGAGGGTTACTTAGATCACAACAGGGCTCTCCCCGATCCCCTAGTTTCAAAATTAGTTTTATTTTAAACACATGAAAGACCTCCGTGGGGAGCCCTCCCCACTCCAGTCTCGAGAAGGTGGCACCCAAAAACCACGAATAGACCATCTTGATGTAAAAACATGAGGTAGTTTAATAACAGAAATCCAGGCCGATACGTATCTCACGCAGGACACAGAGGGATTGACCATGAGGCCCGAAAGCTAGGTGTTTTTATAGGGAAAGGGTCGGGGGGGGGGGGCTGGGGAGAATTGGCACCATTGCACATGATTGGCTCATTTAAACATCAGCAGAAGAATCACACGTCAGCAGAGTAGTACGTGCAAGTCAGGATGTCAGGAGTCCCGAGGGGCAGATGCTTATCTAGGTCAGCGGAACATTTGGTTAACATGTAACTTCAAACTAGGTGGCTGATGATAGCCCAGACAAGTTCCTGCATTCCTTTTTGTCCCCAGGAATGTTTTAACAATGGGCCTGTTCCACTGTGTTCTCTGCCTCAGGTTTCTAAGCATACAAACAACTTTTTCTTTGGAAGTTACATGAATCAGGCCTCAAATTTTATCTTAAATTTCATTTCCCTTCATACACACACAGACACACACAGACATACAAACACACACACAATATATATATATATATATATATATATATATATATATATATATCCATTATATATACATTTTCTCTTTGTCTTTTTTACCTAATCCTCTGCATATATGTTATGGCTTTGAGGTTTGCTTATTTATTGGATTCCTGAGTGTGTGAATGAGTGGATCTCTGTGTCTATATCTATTTCTTCTGACTTTTTTTTTTTTTTTTTTGGTGTCTTTACTTCTTTAACTTCATTTGTATTTTATTTTACTATTATTCCTTAGGAACTTGTTTACTCTCCAGTGAGACAGAAGGAGGGCAAATACAGATAGGAGGGCAGGAGGCATAAATCTGGGAGTAGTAAAGAGAGGGAAATTTGTAATTGTGGTATGTTATGTGAGTATAAAATACTATTTTCTGTAAAAGGAAAAAAATCAGTAGCAGTACTAACAGGTGCACTTTTCTAACAGTCTCCCTGGTTTCAGGCATTCTTCCTTTTCGGCAGCCCCTTCTCTGATCCCTTTGACAGAATTGTCTAATTCTTTCGTTTTAGATCCATTGAAGTATAGTGGCACTAAGCCACCTGGATATCTGCAAATATAATTTCAAAGGGCAGTGGATAAATAAGAATGTCTGCTCAGTGCTTTCACATCTACTTGAGAGTTGTTTTTTTGCAGCAATCCTTCTATCCTTTTCCTGTAAGTAGTTGCACCATCCCATCACATCTGTGTGTATCCATAAAACTCTGCGAATAACATCCATCAAGGAAATCAGCATCTATTAATCAAACATCTAGGTATTTAATTTTGCTCTAATCCAAAAGAGATTTATTTTTTAATTCTTTAATCTTTTTTACAGTTCAGACTTTACACTGTCCACCCTCTGACTGTTCCACCTCCCATACCTCCTCCCTTGGTTTCCAAGAGGATGTCCCCACCACTCCTTGCCCCACCTCACCAGACCTCCCTATTCCCTGGGGCCTCAAGTGTCTTGAGGGTTAGGCCATCTTCTCTGACTGAGTCCAGACCTGACACTGTATATGCGAGTTAGTGTATTACATATTAAAAGTCTCCTTCTATTTTAACACTATTTTGTAACCAAAATAACCTCCTATTTTTCATATACTTCTATTAGTAGAATGTTTTGAGGCATCAGGGCAGAGCTTACCATTATTACTAAAAGATTTACTGCTTCTTTTGAAAACTTTAAAACAATAAACTGTTTCTGTTATCTTTTTCACACTCCTCTCTTGATTACGCCTATGGAACATTTTTTTTTTTTAATGCACATGGACTCTCTAGGCTCCTTTGTGCATATGTCGAGTAGTCTGAGTATTTATTTCCCTCTATATAAATTTGTGCAATCTGCAGATTTAACTTCAATTCCCACTGTAAAAAGAGATAATAAATTAGTGTTCAATAAAGAAGATTATATGGAGGATCTTTGAGGCAGGCGAAAAGTGGGGCAGTTGGCTAATCGTCTATTAAGCCCACCATACCCAGCTTCCAAGAATAAAGCTCTGGTCTTTGTAAACATGAAAAGAAGGCATCTGACATCTGGGAAACCCTTGAATTGCATTGTTTTTTAGAAAAAGGGAAAATAAAATCACAGGAAGCAATAAGCAAAGTTTCTTCCTTTTCCACAAAAAAATGCCACATGGCTTCACTTGCTAAAATACACACATGCAGAGCTGTTGGTGCAGAATAAGAGAAAGCAAAAATCCAAAGGAAAGCCGTGTCAGGAAGAAATAGTTGTCGATGACCTCAAACCAATGCCAAGTTAATTTGGGGGGCTAATTTATCAAAACTTCTGGTTAAACTACAAGTTTCCTCAGCTTGAAATGCAAAGGCATAGCTGGAAAGCATGCTCAGATAATGGGGGTGATGATTGCAGTGTCGGTGATCGACCATGATCTGCTGTCTGCACCAGGGCTGATACCCCTTCCTCTTGACCCATTAATTTTTCATCAAGTGGTGTGTGTGTGTGTGTGTTTCCACTTCTTGTTCTGTGCTAACCATATTTTGTATAAAATAGAGCCCGTCTCAGGAACCCGAAGAACTTTTGTGAGCAAGAGGCTTACCATTCACATATCACTATGACTAGCTGAAATAAATAGTGTTAAAGGTTAGGGAGCAAATGTTACAGGTTCCTATGGTATGTTAATGCTATATTTAACTTGATCTTCAAATCAGATTCACCAGACTCAGAATAAACACTGATTATTTCTGCTTCTGAGATGACTGGTATAAAATATAGGAAGGAGTGGGGGGGGGATAAAAGAAACTCAAATGAATATGAAGCTAGTAGACATTCTTATTCTTCTTTAGTTGAAACTGACATCACCTTAAGCTGGAAACATTCTATTCAGTTAAAAATTGCATCTCTGCATGACAGAGTTTGAAACACAATCTCAGATTTATAAAAACACTGACTCTTTAAATGGATGCTGTATTCTCCATAATCAAACTCACTTAAAAAGAAGATATAGAATGCTGATAATTTCTTACAATTCTTTTAAGTAAGATTACCATTCTGTGTCTTTAATGTAATCTACATTTGATATACATAGATTATGTCCAGTGTGTGTGTGTGTGTGTGTGTGTGTGTGTGTTTGTGTCTGCTTATTCCAACCTTCACTACTAATATTAACTCTGCTATCATACAATCAACACAATCACAAGTAAATAAATCTAAATATCCATGCTCATATATATGGTTACAGAATAAATACTAGCTCAAGAAGCTACACATTTTAGAAGTGGTCTGAAAGTCTGTATTATTTATGGACCAGATCTGCTGGAGCTGCTGGAGCTGCTGAAGTCAGATTTGGAAGCAAAGATGCAGTTAGACTTCAAGATGAAAGGCAGAATCTGAGTTCAAGAACAGAAAAATAAGTTGATTTTGATTTCTGTTAAAAATTGTGTATATGTTAAAGTGGAATAAGACCCAGATTCAGATGAGCAAACAAGTGGGTAGGCAGACAGCAAAGAGGTATTTCAAAAATGGAAGACTGGCTGAGCAGAAGCCCTGACGTTAGTGCAGTCTACTGTTTGTGTGACACACACACACACACACACACACACACACACACACACACACACTGTACCCCCCAAATCACTCTAGGAATCAGTTGATAGGTTCTTGTGGGTCATTTCATCACAATATTAAGTGTCCGTCAATACATGAAGTCCAGTGAGAGAGCAATATCTTTTCTATTACATGCATGTCTGCTAAATTCTTTGCCATAATTTTCCTATTATAATTTTAATGACCCCATGAATCCCTCTCCTCTTAATTCACTCCAATAACCCAAAGAATGTTCTTCTGTTCCCAGGCATGTGCCATTTGTAGGTGTCTGCTGGGTGGTTGGTTCTGAAAGACGGTGCAGTTTCTTGGAACAGTCAAAGGCTACAATCATCCTTCTCCCTCAAATGAATTCCAAAGTATTTCAGACAATGTGGGTAATCTAGGTCAAGGCTCAGCCTGAAAAACTAGGGTGTGATTGAACAGAAACTTAGAATAGAGCTTGAGTTCAGTAGACAAGAAAACCAGTTTGGATAAATAAATAAATAAATAAATAACAACAAAACCCAGTTTTCAGTTGTGAATTGTCATACAGAAATCCAGTTCATGATAGTTACCACTGAATGAGAAAGGCTGCCATGATGAAAGGAAAATTATCTGATGTCACAAATAACAGAAAGAAAAAAGAAAATGAAAGAAAAAATATTTTTATTCATAAATATGGGTGAGATAATCAAAAAAGGAGAAATCAATTTAGAAGGATAAGCTTTGATTCCCTCTGAAGATTTAAAAAAAAAAGGGATGGAAGACATTTCATCCAGACACTAAATTTTTTTTTCATAAAATAGGAGAGAATTCTCTCTAATCAATGCTGGAACACCAAGGAGCACATTCCAAGGAGACTTTTGAGCTAAATCATATTAAATGGTGCTGATAGCTTAAATTAAGATGAGAATTGAGAATTGAAGGATAGATTAGACAGTGTGGATATTATAGGGATACTTATGAAACATTTCTGAACACAGAGAATCCTTGGTCAGAGCAGATTTAAGAAACTGGGAAGATTCAGTAATAGCAAAAGAGGAGGAATCTCAGGACCATTATTACAGAATGGCCCAAAGGTGAGTCACAAATGTGGTCCAAAGAAAGCTAAAACAAAAACAGTTTTAGCAAGGTTCTATGTGCTAGTGAACATAACCCCAAGCCAGACAAAAATGGAGTTGTAGTTATAACGTCATAAAGCATGGTGGTAGTGATGACCCTGAGCAGGTGACTGAGATAGATTTCAAGATCAAGAGTGAACATGACGTTAGGGAGAAGCACCAAGTGTTCATCTGTGATGGTGAGATCCACATGATGTGAGAGTGCAGGTGCTAGGGCAGAGGGTACTGACCTCAGGGGCTCAGAAATTCCTTCCTTACTCTTCATCTTACTAGAAAAGGAGACGACTGAGCATCAGAATGGTAGAGGAATTATTCCAGAAAGAAGTGAGAATATTATTTTGGAACAATCCAGTGTCAGATTTGAATCACAAAAGAACTCTAGGAGTAATTGGGCTCTCCTGAGGTCAATGGTCAGGAGTTATAAGTTCAGGCAATTGACAGGGCTCCTTTCACCAGTCATATTCAGACACAGAATGAAATAAATTCACAGAGAGAACTGTTTAAAGTGCTTGGTGTGGCCTTTTGTCAGATTCATACCCACTCCTTAAAAAAGGGAAAAACAAACATTTGTTCGGCACATTTGGAATTGTTCTGTCCCTCTACGTATTTAATTGTCCATGTAGATCATGAAGTGTAATTGCAATAAAAATGATCTTCAGAGGCTACCACTCCGTGTTCTTTGGATTTCCATTACAATAACAAAATAACTGAAGTAATTAACTTATAAAGAGGAAAAGTTGATTTTGGCGCTCATGACTTTTCAGGAGCCAGGACATGATAGAGTAGCCCTGTCCCTTGGGGCCTATATGATTACTTTCCTTCTATATATTGAATTATCAGTAGTGATGGTTGACCACATGCCTTGCATGCAATGTTAACAATGCCTTATAAGCGTGCCAGGTAGGAAAACGTGGGCAGAGGAGAAGTATGTTGATCTGAACTGGGACACTGGTCTTTATAACATAGATGGGAGATATGCTTACTTGTACCTCACTCCCCACTCAGAACTCTGTTTCCTTATCGCCTGCCGCTGCTTTGCACGAACATTCTACCAATTACAATCTGACATAACATCACAGCATTGAGAGAGATGGAGGCTTTTCCAGCTTTCTGAAAGCTCTGCAAGATTTCTTTTGACAAAAGTTCCTATTCGGGAGCAAAGGAACAACCTGCCGGTCCTTGTGGCAATGAAAGGGGATCTTACAGTGTAGCTAGTCAAATACTGAGCAAGAAGCAGATGGACTACATCTGCCAAGAGCTCACAAGATGCTGATTCAACCAGGAGGCCTTAGCTGGTGTCCGGTCCACTTTAAAGAAAAAGCAGATGCCTTCCAGCAGACGCCAGTGCCAAAATCAACCTGGGCACAAAGGGGAATATGTGCGGTGGAGAATTTTGGTCATCAACTTGACACACTTCGGAAGATAGAATCTGAATTTAGGAATTGTCTCTATCAGATTGGACTCTTTTTAAACGTGTGGGGCATTTTCTTAATTTCTTACTGATGTAGGAAGGTCCAGCCATCTCTAGAAAAAGCTACCTCTGGTTAGGTAGGCCTGGGATACATACGAAAACACCTAAATAAGCCAAAAAGAATAATCCAGTCAGCAGTGTTTTTTATGGTCTTGGCTCACTTTCCTCCTGTGGCTCTCCGTTTCCCAGATAATGGGAGGTAATCTATAATCTACATAAACCTTTCCTTTTCACCCTCCTTGGAGTATTCTTCACTGTAGTGCCTAGCACTGTACATGAAACTTTTGTGATTATATGGACTACAACATGCTCTTCAAAGGCTTAAGATAACGGCTACATATAAGAGAATAGGTGTCATGGTCTTTGGGTATCTGAGTTATCTCATTCAAGGTAAATTTTTTTAAAAAATTATCAATTCATTTACCTGAAAAGTTTATGATTTCTTTGTTATAACAACTTAATATTCCATAGTGGAACTGTACCCTACTTTGATGGTCTATCATCTGTTGGTGAGCAGATGAAAGGCAAATGGCAGAAAGACATCATTAGTCATCAGGGAAAAGCAAATAAAAACGTTAGACTTCATCTTATACTAATCAAAATGTCCACTTTTTAAAAAAGCAACACTTTTTTAAAAACTCTATGTTAACTATGGTTCTTTTCATTATAGCCCAAACAGAAAACAGCCTGGGCTGTCCATCAACAAACAGATGAAACGGTAATAAAAATGTGGTGCATTATCAACCGTCTTAAAATACAAATATAGTGTTGCTTTTCATACCACTGCCTCTGCTAGAGGATGCATACTTGAATCATGATTGTACAAAAGAAGGGCTGGGCTCCTACCGGTGATGCTGAATGCACTTCTGCACAGTGAATTCCTTCTCTCAGATCATTAGGAGTACAGTTTCATGGGCATAGCCTATCTAGCGGGTTTCTCTGGATATTTTTATCATCATCAGGTTATTACACATTGAAGGTAAAACTGACACTTAGATCATTTTCTTTTTCACATAAAATTACCTTTTCTCTTGAGTATTTACTGCCCAACAGACACAAAATTGTAATGGTCATAAAGTTTTGATGAAACGTAGGCATAGTCTGCAGTGGGATGGTTCCCCAGGTAATCAAATGCACAGACACTGGAGTCCTTTATGTATAGGGTTTGGTACATCTGCATACTTTAGCCTATACATGTTAAATCATCCTAAGATGACTTAGAGTTATAGATACATTGTACAGCGTGTGCTATAAGTCATACTGTACAACAATGTCTTGTTTATGGAAGAATAAAAAAGGTTTCTACATATGTAACACAGATGAGGCATTTTTTTCACAAGGTTGTCTCTCTAAAATTTGAATTTGTAGAAATGGAACTCAAAGAAACAAAGAACCTACTGTTTTAAACCGAAAGCTCACATTTAAGTCCCAGGGGTACACTCTTTAATGAATTTAACATAGTCCTCATAGTAAAAATTGAACTTATTAATGATGCATGTGGGGTTGTCTGGAACCCCAATACACAGCATAATGAACAATTGATATTCTTTGACAACAGCCTTAAAGCTGAGCTCCAAAGTGTACCATGGATATCCTGTTCTGCTAACATGGGTGATAGACAACATTGATCCTACATTTTATTGTTTTCTTCTTTAGTAATGCTTCCCTCTAAAAGTAGTATGTCCTCATATGAAGAAACAGTCTCCGATCAGTCTGTCAAGAAGCACAGAAGTGAACAGAAAAGTGTCAGTTGAGTCAAGGTGGATACTTCGTTTCTATCCTCACACTCCTCTTTATAGAGGCTGCCATGATCCTAAGACCATTCAGCTCTTTATTTATTTTATTAAAATACTTGGGCTCAGAATTCAGGATTTTCACATTTTTGCAATAAAGGATCAACTTTATTTAGATATCATGAAATTCCTTTTCACGTCAGATTAAATTAAGTGCAACTTCCAGCTCCCTTGGAGGCCAAATGCAATTACATTGGCTATAAGAAGCTGTAGTAGAACTGAAGTAAAATCACCTTTCAGCAAAGAATGTGTTTATGTGATATTGTTTGATCAGTATATGCACATGTATGTGTCTGTCTGTCTATGCATGTCCCCATGTATATGTGTATGTTTGTCTGGGTTGGCCATGAGTTCTAAGAACAAACACTGTCAATTTATGAAATGAAAAGAGACAAGAAATGTGATCAAGAGAAAAGTGCCCAAGTAAATGTCTTCTTTGAACAATTTGAATGGCTCAGAAAAAAACATTTCAAATCCAATCATTAAGAAAATAAATTAAGAAGACAACATTAGGAATGTATTGTGTTTAAAAATAAGAAAAAGTAATGGCAAATGATGAGGTTTAAAAACTAGACTTTGAATTACTTTCAACCCAGGAGTAGAGGGAGAATGAAATAAAGATAAAAGCAGATAGACAGATATAGGAAAAGGCAACATTGTCCGCAGAAGAGTCTTAGGTTTGCAGAGATTAGTAACAGGACACCCCCCCAAAAAAAATGAAACCTTGGGGAGGTTTCAGGGAGACAATAGCATGCAAGTTGCCTGTAGGACTAATTGTGCCTGAAGAGATAATTAGGAAAGGGTGGACTTAGCTGTCATTAAACCTGAAATTGAGATTGGGCTCTCAAAGAAATTTATCAAAATGAAATCCAAAAATCTCCATTAATGACTTGGAATGGCTCCTTCATGGGAACCAAAACACAGGAAACAATTGTGAGCCATCTCATAAGATAAGCCAAAATAACAGCTTTTGGAAATCACCACTTAAGGACTGACAGACACTTCCAAGTGATTATGTAATCCTTCAGATGATTTGAAAGAAAAATTTTGGAAGCAGCAACATAGAATCCCTGAAGCACTCATCTGTGGACTCATCCTAGAATCTCACACATTTGCGACTGCAGACTTAGGGAATATAAGATGCTTTGCTTGGAAAGTGAGTAAGACCATCAATTGAAGGGTGAATCTAGGCCCATTCAAACATTAGACTGATGGTTACTGTATCATCATCGGGAGCTAATTCCATATGTCTTTTTGTGTGTCAGTGAATAAGATGCTGATGGAGATGAGTTGGTATATATAGGGTACATCAAATTCTCCATGAGGTGAAGGTATGAAAGTGTAGTATGAAAAACCACAACACATACCTCCTCCCCCAACCCCTGTCTCCAAGAGGATGTCCCCACCCCTTCACCCCCACACCACCATATCTCCCAACTCTCTGGGGCCTCAAGTCTCTTGAGGGTTAGATGCATCTTCTCTCACTGAATCAGGACCAGGCAGTCCTCTGCTGTATATGTGTTCTGGGCCACTTTATCAGCTGGTACATGCTACCTGGTTGGTGGCTGAATGTCAGAGCAATCTCAGGGGTACAGGTTAGTTGAGACTGCTTGTCTTCCTGTAGGGTTGTCCTCCTCCTCGGCTTCTTCGTCCAGCTTTTCCCTGTTTCAACAAAAGGGGTCAGCAGATTCTGCCCACGGTTTGAGGGAGAATAGTCAATACAGGGAGGATTAAATTATTTATTTGGGGACTTTAGAAGAAATATCAAGGCAATGTTATCTGAGTTGTTAATAGATTGGCTGTGCACCCCAAAATATCTCATTTCCACCTGGAACCTCAAAATATGGCCTTACTTAGAAATGGAATTGGTACAAATATAATTAGTAAGATCTAATACTGAATTATGATGAACATTAAACCCAGTGAATGATTCTAGTTTGTCTCTGCCATACAGTCATCATCTTTGTCTGTGATGGTTCAACTGAAGATAATATTAACAAGCCCTTTCAAAGTCAAATCAAAAGCATTGCCATAGTCACAATGTTGATTTTTTTTTAAATCTTCACCTATGTGATATACATTTATCTCTCAGGTGATTCATAATTTCAGAGGGGATGATGAAGTAAATACTGACTGCTGTTTGTTGACCTCTTCCCATTACAACACATAACTATATACAATGAATATCAGCCTGATAAACATAATAATCTATATTTTCATCCTTATATTAACTAAACACTAGACCCACTTAACTTGGGCTGCCAAAACTAGATACTCCAATAAGAACAGACTATAAAACAATTATCTTATTAAAGTTCTGGAGGGTGGAAGTCTAGGAGTGAGTTTGCTTTTTAGGCAATGCTAATAATCTCATTTAGCAAATGCTAAAATGTTTCTTTGATCTGCCATCAGCTACCATTTCTCGGGTGAACAAATGTTCCTTTGCATCATCATAGGAAAGTTCATTCAGTTTCTACCTTCTGCCTGCATCATGTACCTAGCTAGCTGCAAACTTCTTTTTTTCTTGGCCCCAGTGTTCCTAGTCTTACCATTTGAATCCTAACATTCTTTGAAATCCTAAAGTTCATTCTCACTGTAGAACAAATGAACCATATCCTTTTTGTCACAAGTCTTTCCTCTACTTCCTACCATAAAGTCACTCCTGGATCAATCTGGTGCCGTTTACTCTTCTTAAAAGACACCATACTTACTGGATTGAGTTCCCAGTTTGGGATGTCATCTATCTCAGCTCCATTCTCAATACGTTTGTGCAAAGAGCATCAGGGTGAGAATTGGGTAGGGAAATGCAGTGACATTCATGAAAATTCCCTTCATTTCTATTTTCTAAATTGTCCCCAAACAGTGTAGTAACTTCAAAGACACTTGCCTTTTTCACTTTCTCTTGACTTCCTCTTAAACCTCATAATGACTTTCTCTTCAGGCCTCTGTGAAAACTGCCTATTAGTAAATGAGTCTATTTTCTCTTCTTTCTTTAAAGAAATTAAAATCATTATTTTTGTTTCAACAACCTGCTGTGGCTTTATAATTTGCCTATTGTGTGACTTCACCTCACTTGCTTGAGGAACACGTTATGAAACATCACACCTCTTCAAGAGTGATGGTTTGTTGTTTGTCTCTTGCATATGGCCCTCTTCTCTCTATTATTTTTAAATTTTAATATCCATCCATTTATTTCTCTCATTTGCTTTCCTATGGCTGTTCATCACACCATCCACTTTCATTCACATTTACCCAGAAAGTTTTATAGGCTAGTCCCCTTGCAAGACTTCATTAGCATTCACCCTAATCAGCTTCATTTACTGTAATAGGTTTTGACAATATCCCAAAATATAATTAGTAATTAGCATTTACTACATGAAAATATTAAAGAGGCAATATCAAGGGTTACAATGGAAACAAACCACATTCAAATTGCAATGTACATATTTTCACTAAAACTGAACAGAGAGGTTTTTCTGAAGAGCAAGTCTGTGATTTGATTGCTTTCTTGTTCCAATTTATGATTCTATTCCTTTATTTTTACAACAAATGAAACTGGATAATAGGACTCATGATGAACTGTAAAGGAAGAGGGAATGGAAAATAAAGAAAGGAGAGAGAAGGAGGGAGGAACGTCAATTGGGAAGAAGATAGGAATGGGAAGGGATAAAGAGTTGGAGGAGAGTTGGGCAAGGAAAGATGAGTGTGGAAAAATTGAAGAATGTACAGCTGTAGTTTGCAGGTCTTTGCAGAAGACCATTCTGCCTCCTCCTCTGATAGGAGAAGGCATGGCATCAGCAGCGCCAAGGAGCCATCAGCATGGTCATAAACCACAAATCACAAGCTGACATTGTAAATATTGTATGCCTTACTTGTCTCTCCTATTCTCTAGTTTTGTTAATGGCAAAGACCATGTCTTAATTCCGGACAAAAAGAAAAAGAGCAACAATCTTAAAGCATATATAATGGAATTACATAAGCCACAATGGAATATAAATATATTAAATATGGGGTGTTTGTACTTGTATCACAAATATATTAAATAATATTTTCCTGTTTGTATTATTTGTTATTTGAATCAAATGTCATTTTTCTTTTTTTCTTAACCATTTCTGAGTCAAAATTTCCTCTACTTGGGTTCATAAAATGAATAAAATGTTTATGAGTTGAAACATCCCAGAAATCATTCTACTTACATCCTAGGGCCAGAAAAATTGCTCTTAAAATTATTTTTATATCTGATTAGTCCTTCTACAGATTAAAGAAAGGACAAAGTCTTAATTTCCAAGTTTAGTCTCACAAAGTATGTATTAAAATAAATTTTTTGTAAATTACAGGAGGAAAAGAAGAAATTTATGATATCAGTAATTCTATTCTTAAAGCTGTTTATTGCTTCCAGACCTGCTGACATTAGATGACTTTAAAGTTTTGGAATGGAATTCCAATATCTCCCTCTACTAAATCTCCACAACTTAAACACCAGCTAGAGATAGATAAGGCATGGAATGCCTCAGCAATGCTAAGAAGTAATAGCCATTTAAACGGCTTATAAACCTCACATGATTTCCACTAAGTGTGCACTGTAAAGTGAGTCATTCAAGCTTGCCTGACTACCGAGAAATAGAATTATAGCAGATATCATCCCAGTTATACTATTTCTGTCCGCTTGGTTTAAACTAAAACATATTTATTTATGAAGAACAAATGGCGAAGTCTAAAATTAAAATGATTTTTGGGCATGCAGGCCAGTTCAAAGCAAAGAAGTTGCTCTACAAATACAATGCAGGGAAAATACTCTCTGCAAAGTAAATCTTTCTCCAGAGGAGAGGAATATTTAAATAGAAGGCTTTTTTGAAAAAGGGAGGTACCATTATCAGCCTACACAAGCTAGTCTTTCTAATGTTTCTAGAAAGCACATATTGACCATAGTCATCTGGTAGGACTATAGCAGAGATGGACTGTTCTGCCTCCTCTGAGATGGCCCAGGTATGTGCTGAGAAAGAAGCATGTATCACAAGATGGGGAGGCTATTGGGGACATGAAAGCAGGATGCCATTTTGAAGTCTAGAATACTTATACTGAACATCAAAATGAAGAATATTAGCTGCCCAGGAGCAAATAGGTAGGAAAAACTTGGGAACTGAGGATATCAAAATTACTGAAGGAAAGCAGGATAGTGTTAAGATTTCTGTAAGATATTGATGGAATTAGCTTACAATGTTTGCTAACTGCTAAGTACCCAAAGTTAGCAGCCCAAAAGCTCAAAGCTATGTAATTTTTCTTGAAAGAGTTCAGATTTGATACAAGACAAATATAACTCAGTACTTAAGTGTCTCACATGTTATTCTCTACAAAATAGAGATTCCCAAGAACATCTCAAACAAACTAGTACATCTCAAGATCGAAATTCTAACAGGAAATGATATCTTAGAGTCTACTAACTGTAATACATTGTAATAATGCTTATAGGTTATTGATTTTGACTAGTTTTGGCATTCCACCAGGTATATCTTATATGTACTTATTTATTTATTACTTTTTAAAATTGATCACCTAATAAAGTCATCTCAGCTGTTATAAGTAACACTGTAAGTAGCTCAAACTATTCAGCAAGGACTTGAGAACTTACATCTCCAAACTTGCCATGAAGACAGATCTACAAGATATTATAAAAGGAACCATCAGATCACATGGGGAGCTTTATGTTAAGGAAATTCTGGGTAGAACTTCCAGCTTTAAACTCAAATCCTAAAGTTTTATATGAATAAGATTATTACAGAGAAACCTTTCTAGGGACTTCCTAAAGGAGACTTGTTAAGAATCTTACACTTCAGTTCCTCCAGAAGCTCAAGATCCCTTAATCTTAGCAGTATCAATAATGCCATATTCTAGCTGTATTGAAGACATAAGATGATATACACTCTCTTCTAGTCATTTTAATGGTAAAGATGTTTTAGTAAGGAAGCATGTTTTGGGCTGAGTATTTCTTTCTATATCATAGAATTGGGCATTCTTCTACTATATCTTAGGATTGAGCACTATTTTACTATATTGTAATATTTTTATTGATTTCATTGTATTATTTTTCTTATGGATGTAAAAAATGATACTTTACAAAAGTAATTTAAGGAAGGACGATTTGATTTTGATTGACAGTCAAAAGTGCAGCAACCTTTAATCCCAGCACTTGGGAGGTAGAGGCAGGCAGATTTCTGAGTTCAAGACCAGCCTGGTCTACAAAGTGAGTTCCAGGACAGCCAGGGCTATACAGAGAAACCCTGTCTTGAAAAACAAACAAATAAACAAAAACAACAAAACAACAACAACAAAATGAAGCAAACTATTCTGGTGGGGAGGGCACAACATCTAGAGCATCTCTAGCTGTAGGACAATAGCCTGAAACAGTGAATCAAGTGGTACTCACAGTGAGAAAGTAATAGGAGGAAACTCAGGGATTCAGCGTGCTTGCTCCTCTTCATTCATTCTTGTTCCCTATCCAATAAAAGGTGAAACTAGAAATAAGAGTGGAACTTCTCTTCTCGGTTAATCATCCTTTTTGGAAATATTGTCACCGAGTAGCCATAAAATTTGAGTTGAAAGTGATCTAACCACTTTTAATATGATAATAAGCATCATTGATTTAATTTTCACACATGGAATTAAATTTTCATCTCATGCACAGAAGTTCTGGCTGTGAATAGTATCTTAGAGCTTATTCATTGTAATGTTTATAAGTTATTATATTTGACTAGTTTTGGTACTTCACCAGGTATGTTGTTTATATTTACTTATTATTTTTATATTTAATCTATTGCCTGACAACTGCATATATATTTAGGTTTGAAGCCAAACATATACATTATAAGGAGTGTATTAACCCTGATAATCCTATGTCATTTTAATTTTACCCATTTTTCAGTATGAAAAATTTCTGATACTTAATAAATTTTCTCAAGTTACTGAGGTATTGTGTGGGGGAAAAACTGACCAATCTTTAGACTCAAATGCTATTGCTGGAATAGATTAATAACTTCCAAGAGTTGTGTGTAGTTCATGAGTTTAGATGACCTCTATTCTAGCAATCTTTTCCATTATGCTCTCAGTAGCTCCATCTCCACATTCTCTGTCATTCCTGCTGGAATAATTTATCCTAAAATTTACATATACATCCCACTCAAAGACAACACTATGCCATTTAGTTTTTTACTTTCATTAAGAAAGAAAGGATTGGTTTATTACTTAGTTTTACTTTGTGAGTGTTTGTGGGACTGCCTGTAGGTTAGAATGTGTATCACATGTGTATCTAGTACCTGTGGAGGTCAGAAGATAGTATCACTTCCCCTCGGATTGGACAGATGTGAGCTCCCCTGTGCATTCTGGGAATGAACTGAACCTATGGCCTTTACAAGAGCCTGGCATGTTCTTAACTGCTGGGCTGTATCCCTAGTCCCATTGTTCATCTTAGTTTACTCTTTCTTCATCACAATTCTCTCTGTGCACTTTCTCCTTTTTATTTCTGTTGCTCCCTATGTCAATGCATCTTTGTACTAAACTCAGATCCCTTGACACAGGATCTTCCTTGTGTGTGTTTTACCAGGAAGCTTTTCACATTTGTCCCCTAGTTTCACTGTTTACTGCCAGTTTCCTGTACTGAACCAATATAATTAACTCTTTCCCTGCTGATTTCCATATGTAGAACACTGCAGATGGATGTCAATTATGCATGGCACCCATGTCTAGTTTCTCCTTGCTAATGAGAATTTTGTTTATACTTTTTTTCTAGTTATGCTCTAGTCTTCTAGTCTCATGGTAGCCCATCTAAGCTCTCAATACTCAATGAATTTCACTATTTAAACTTCACACTAAAGAGAGTCTATCAATTCTATCTATTTATGCTTTCCTGAGAATCTTGAAAATATAAGTTCCTAGGATTCAAAATCCTTCCTCTGTTCCCTGTGCATGCCTGCTATATTTCTTACATTAACTGTGGGACTGATTCAACAAAAAGTTGCGAGATACATCATTTAGTTTGATAAAATATTGTTATTGGTAAAGTATCAAATACTGTACTTATTTTTGTTGTTGTTGTTGACTTGACCTTTCTGATTAATTTCAACTACTTTCAAGCATACACTTATCTAAAAGCATGATCTCTAATTCATTGGCAGTGTTCATTGTCACTGTGTATCTTCTACCACCAGAAGGAATGTAAATTCCACTAAGAACTTTGTTTTTCCGAACAGAGTATTACAAGTCATTTACCAGTTCCTGTCTCCACGTGGTACCTATAAATATTTGTTGAATGAATATTCGTGTGTGTGTGTGTGTGTGTGTGTGTGTGTGTGTGTGTGTGTTTAATCACAATTTTCCCCTACTTTTCACTTCTAGGAGATCATTATGATAGTTATCTCATCAGAAAGCCACGTGATAATATAATTTCATTGTTAACATTGGTTTTGTGGATTTTCAAAACAATGTTAATTTTATATGTGTGATGACCAGTGTAAGAGAATATTTTTTTCACTCTCTCAGCAGTTCAAGAGCACGAAATACAGTGTGCTGACTCTCTCACCCCAGCTATCTCTCAATAAATCCAGACAAAACAGAGCTGGCTCCTCCAGCATTCTAGCTTTGTCATTAAACATACTTTCCAAACAACTGCCTCCAGGCTGACCCAAAGCGACTGACTTCTGCTGCATTTCATTTTCTTTGATAGCCTTGGCCAAGCTTCCATTTCTTTCATACATTTTCTGTCAGTCTGTATTTTGTGTGCATTCGAGTCTACCAGAAACTTCATTGAAAACATATTTTGCTTCAGAACTCCGGTTGAACTTGAGTCAGCTCCAGTGAATAAGAACAGTTGAGTGTACAGAACCAGCAAAAATCAACTGAACCTCTCTTCTCAAAGTTTTTATTTGGGATCTGAGCCTGCCTCCTGGAAAAATACATTGCAAACCACCTGCCAATTGCTAACTTCCTGGGTTACAGTACATGTAAGAAACTCTACCAAAGTAGATAATAGCTGTGATAGTAGAATGTCCTGGCTATATCAAAGACACTCTTCTTCTTTTTTTTTTTAATTTATTTTATTATTATTATTATTATTTTCTTTATTTACATTTCAAATGCTATCCCGAAAGTTTCCTATACCCTCCCCCCACCTCTGCTCCCCTACCCACCCACTCCCACTACTTGGCCCAGGCCTTGCCTTGTGCTGGGTCATATAAAGTTTGCAAGACCAAGGGGCCTCTCTACCCAATGATGACTGATTAGGCCATCTTCTGCTACATATGCAGCTAGAGACACAAACTCAGGGGGTACTGGTTAGTTCATATTGTTGTTCCACCTACAGGGTTGCAGCCCCCTTCAGCTCCTTGGGTACTTTCTCTAGCTCCTCCATTGGCGACCCTGTGTTCCATCCAATAGCTGGCTGTGAGCATCCACTTCTGTGTTTGCCAGGCACTGGCATAGCCTCACAAGAGGCTGCAATATCAGGGTCCCTTCAGCAGAATCTTGTTGGCATGAGCATTAGTATCTAGGTTTGGTGGCTGATGATGGGATGGACTCCCGAATGGGGTAGTCTCTGGATAGTNCATCCTTTCATCTTAGCTCTAAATTTTGTCTCTGTACCTATATCCTTTCATGAGTATTTTGTTCCTTATTCTAAGGAGGAATGAAGTATCCACCCAGTGGTCATCCTTCTTGGTTTTCTTNTGTTTTGCATAATGTATCTTGGGTATTCTAAGTTTCTGTGCTATTATCCGCTTATCAGTGAGTGCATATCTAGTGACTTCTTTTGTGATTGGGTTACCTCACTAAGGATGATATCCTCCAGATACATCCATTTGCCCAAGAATTTCATAAANTCATTGTTTTTAATAGCTGAGTAGTACTCCATTGTGTAAATGTANCACAGTTTCTGTATCCATTCCTCTATTTAGGGACATCTGGGTTCTTTCCGGCTTCTGGCTATTATAAATAAGGCTGCTATGAACATAGTGGAGCATGTGTCCTTATTACCAGTTGGAAGATCTTCTGGGTAACCGCCAGACTGATTTCCAGAGTGGTTGTACAAGCTTACAATCCCACCAGCAATGGAGGAGTGTTCCTATTTCTCCACAACCTCGCCAGCATCTGCTGTCACCTGAATTTTTAATCTTAACCATTCTGACTGGTGTGAGATGGAATCTCAAGGTTGTTTTGATTTGCATTTCCCTGATGACTAAGGATGTTGAACATTTTTTCAGGTGTTTCTCAACCATTCGATATTCTTCAGTTGAGAATTCTTTATTTAGCTCTGTACCCCATTTTTTAATGGGGTTTTTTGAGTTTCTGGAGTCCAGTTTCTTGAGCTCAAAGACACTCTTCTGAGGAGATCTAGTGCTTATTCCTTATTGTCTAACACTTGTAAGACAAATATCTACTTTCTTAATATTCATTCTACCTTCCTTCATGTTCTCCTTTTGATGGAAAATACTGATTTCTTTAAAAGAAATCACAATAATATTTTGTAATGAAATTTTTTGGTTATTGTCACTTCTTGATCTGACTGTGATGCATACCTGGCATGTTTTTCTTTTTGCTGTGTCAAAGAAGCATTGTTAAGTTTTTAAAGGTAAGATATTTCGTAAAGTAGAAACTTGATTGTGCTTCCATTTTACTTCCTCAAGTCTTAAAATAAGTTTTAACTTGAATTTACATCATTTGTACATTGTGTAACATCTGCTATCTTTTTGGAATAGACTCAACTTGCTTGTTCATGATTACTGCTGGGTAAGCCCGTATTTTCATATTTAAATAAGCTATTTTTATTAGCAATAATTCTCAAAGCTCTGAGGATGCTGAACAAAGCACAAGTCTAAATATTGTAAATGCATTGGATCAGAATAGCATATTTATACTCTACTTTTGGTTTTTGAGATCCTAGTAATTTCTGTTACACAAATAATATAGGGTTGATTAAACTCTGAATTTTGTGGGGATGAAAATAGACTTTTGCTTTTCATATTTCTCATGCCCACATCTTTTCATTACAATAATACATTAGTTACTTGTCTTGTATTTGTAACCAAGTACTGCACAAGAAGCATCTTAAGGACAAAGATTTGTTTGGATTCAGTTTGAGAGAACACAGTCTTTCTTGTAGGGCAATTCTGACAAAGCAAGAACATAGAACAAGTGGTTGTTTATATCACGGAAGATGAAGAAAGAGACAGCGACAGAGACAGACAGCAGCAGAGATCTTAGATGTCAGTTACAGGATCAAGTTATAGACCTTAAGGCTCACTCCTCAGTGGCACCGTTCTACTAGCCAGGACCCACTTCTCTGAGGTTCCATAACTCCCAAAAGAGCTGTTTTACATATTAACCTTTGGCATAGAGGTCACATGCAAACTATTATGACTACTTCCTTTTACCTTTCTGAGAATTTTTGTACTTTGATATCTGTGGTTTCTCTGGACTCTCTCACATGGTCTCACTACCCTCAACTAACTCACTAGGTATAGCTGCTTCTGTACTGTTTGTTGCCAAAGTCTATCAGGTCCCCATTATTGCTGACAGATTCACATGTTAGATATTCATTTATACATACAATGCAGGTTAGCAAAACTCTTGTGAATTTTTAGTAGTCTTTAGTACTGAAGATATGTTCTTAGTCATTTCTTTTACTCAGCATGATATTTTTATTTCTATATTTTGTCTTATAGAGAAATAAGAAGCTCCCAAGCATAAATTCCTTACCTCTTAAAGGTTTTATCTTCTTGGAACTAAATCCAGTTCTTCTATCTAGTCCTTTGTATTTTCCCTCTCAGACATGATAATTATTTGTGTCAGTTACAAATGCTCATTTTAAAAAATATATTCATTCTTGACTAGACCGTTTGTATATGTAATTGGGGTCTTTCAAGTGAAATTAAAGAAAATTTAAAATAAAATTAGGAATATTAACCTGTTCCTCAGCTCCCTAATATTATCTTGTTTCTATGGTATCTCAGCCAAGCTTTGGAGAAAGTAGTCCAGTAATAGAACAGGTAAAGGAGAAGGCTGGATGTGGTAAATGATCATGAAACATGAAGGAGAAGTCTGAGAGAAATAACAACAGGAGAGGGTTAAAGGAATCAAGAGTTCTTCACATTGCTTGGGTTACCAAAGTAAAGTTTGAAGACATTCCCCCCCCCCCCAAAAAAAAAAATTCCTAAGTCAAGAAAAAAAGACTGTTTTATTCTGTTTTCTGTCCCTGTGACAAAATGCTGAGGGAAAAAGTCAACTTAAAAATAGAAAGGTTTACTTGTGCTTACAATCTGAGGTGTTTCAGTACGGAGTTGGCTGGCTCTGTTGCTATGAGGGCTGAGGTAAGGCAGAAACATCATGGCACAAAGACATGAAAGAAGAAAGGTATTCACATCACAAGGGCCAAGAGAGGGTGGGAAGGAGAGAGGAAGGACAAGAAGGTAGGCAAGATGTGCCCTTCAGTATTGTCTTTCCAATGATCAACTTTGGTTAACCAGGAATCAGTGTCTGAGAGTCAGCCCCTCTGAGAACTCATCAATGGTTTGATCTACATTTGATATTTGCTCCCTCAGAATCCAGGCATCCACTTACTTCAATAGTACCACCAGCTAAGAAACAAGACTGATTTCATATTCAAATAACAACAGTGATGATGACTAAAATATTAGTGAATGAATAACAGTGAGAGGGTAGCCTACAAATAATCCTAAACAATGTATAAGCCTGTAGAGAGCAGGAATTTTGTTTTTCTTTTGTTTTTTAATTATTGAATTATTTTATATATTTATATTCCAAAAGTTGCCCTTCTTCATGATTCTCTCCTCCCTGAGTTCTTCATGCCATACCTCCATCTCTGAGAGGGTGCTCCCTCCGGTACACCATGCCCACTTTACCCAGACCAGCATCTCTCTTCCTTACAGCATGAAGTTTCTGCAGGCTTAAGTGCATCCTTCCCCATTGAGGCCATACAAGACAGTCATTACTACACATGTGCCCAGGGCCACGAACCAGTTCGTGTGTGCCCCTTGGATTTTGGCTTAGTCTCTGGGAGCTCTAAGGGGTCCAGGTTAGTTGACATTGTTGTTCTTCCTATGGAGTTGCAATCCCCTTCAGACACTTCAGTCTTTCCTCTAACTCTTCCATATTAGACCTGACCTTAATTCAATGGTTGTGTGTAAGTATCTGCATTTCTCTCAGTCAATTGCAGGTAGAGCTTCTCAGAGGACAGACATGTCAGGCTCCTGTCTTCATGCAAAATATGGTCTTAGTAATAGTGCCAGGATTTGGTGTTCACACATGGCAAAGGTTCCAAGTTTGCCCAGTCACTGGGTGGCTTTTATTTCAGTCTATGCTCCATATATAAAGAAAATGTCCCTGCATTTTCTTTAAACGGGAACAATTCTGGGTTAAAATTTTTGTAGAGGGGTGGGTGGTCCCCTGCCTCAACTGAGAGACATGTCTATCTCCTGAAGGTTGTCTCTTCAGGTTCCATCTCTCCACTGCTGGGAATTTTGGCTAAGGACACCCCCATTAAGTCCTAGTAGCTTCTCACATCCCAGAGCTCTGTCCCCTAGTGCCAACTGCTACATATTTTGATTCATTCTCTTGGCCCTCTGAGAATATTCTGCATACTTGATCCTGGCCCTCTATTTTCTCTCCCTCTCCCCTCTGCCACCAAGTTTCCCCCTCCACCTACCTCCCATGATGGTTTTGTTCTCCTTGTAAGTGGATTTCAGGTATTTACATTTGGGACTTCTTTCTTGTTAAGCTTCCTATGGTCTGTGAGTTGTATCATGGGTATTCTGAAAGTTCTGGCTAGTATCCACTTGTCAGTGAGTATATACCATGCATGTCATTTTGGTTCTGGGTTACCTCACTCAGGATATTTTCTAGTTCAATTCCTTTGCCTGCAAAATTCATGATGTCCTTGCTTTTAATAGCGAAATAGTATTCCATTGTGTAAATGGATCATACTTTGTCTACTCTTCAGTTGAGCGACATCTGGATACTTTCCAGTTTCTGGCTATTACAAATAAGGCTACTATGAACACAGTGGAGCACATGTCTTTGGGGTGTGGTGGGGCATCTTTTGAGTATATTCCCAGGAGTGGAGAAGCTGGGTCTTCAGGTAGAACTAGTTCCAATTTTCTGAGAAACCTCTAGATTTATTTTCAAAGTGATTGTACCAGTTTGAAATCCTACCAGCAACAGAACAGTGTTCCTCTCTCTCCACATTCTTGACAGCATGTACTATTGCTTGAGTTTTTTTTTTTTTTGTATTAGCTAACCTGGTTGATGTAAGGTAGAAGCTCAGGGTAGTTTTGATTTAAATTTACCTGATAACTAAGGATATTGAACATTTCTTTAAGTGCTTCTCAGCCATTCGATATTCCTCTGCTAAAAATTCTGTTTAGCTCTGTACAGTAATTTTTTTTTTTAAATTGGGTTATTTGGTTTTGTTTTGGAGTCTAACTTCTTTAATTCTTTTTATATTTTAGACATTTGCACTCTATCAGATTTAGGGTTAGTGAAGATCTTTTGCCAATCTGCAGTGTGCCATTTTGTACTATTGACAGTGTCCTTCACCTTACAGAAGCTTTTCAGTTTTGTGAGGTACCATTTGTCAATTGTTAATCTTAGAACCTGAGTCATTTGTGTTCTGCTCATGAAAGTTTTGCCTGTGCCATTGTGTTCAAGTCTCTTTCTAACTTTCTTTTCGATTAGATTCAGTGTATCTGGATTTTTGTGGAAGTTCTTGATCCACTTGTACTTGTGCTTTGCACGAGAAGAAAAATACTCATTAATACTCATTCTTCTATGTTCTGACTGCCAGTTAGACCAATACCAAATTTTTGAAGATTCTTTTTTCCACTGTATGGTTTTAGCATCATTGTTAAAGATCAAGTGTCCATAGTTCTGTGGGATTGTTTCTGGGTCTTCAATTCTATTTCATTGATCGGCATTTCTGTCTTTGTAGCAATACAGTGTGTGTGTGTGTGTGTGTATGTGTGTTAATCACTATTGCTCTATAGGACAACTTGAGGATAGGCATAGTGATTACCCCAGACATTCTTTAATCTTGAGAACTGTTTTCACCAGCCTGAACATTTTTTTTTCCATATGCAATTGAGAATTGTTCTTTCCACTTCTGGGAAGAATTGTGTTAGAATATTGATGGGGATTGGGTTGAATCTGTAGATTACATTTAGTAGGATGGCATTTTTACTATGCTAATTTTACCAATCCATGAGCATGGGGGAGCTCTCCATTTTCTGAGGTCTTCGTCAATTCCATTCTTGAGAGGTTTGGAGTTCTCGTTATATAGAACATTCATTTGTTTTGTTAAAGTTACTCCTAGCTATTTTATATTATTTGTGACTATTGTGAAGTGTGTTGTTTCCCTATTTTCCTTTAAATATGTTTATCATTTGTATAAAAGAAGGCTACTGATTTGTTTGACTTAAATTTATATTTACTTACTTTGCTAAATTTGTTTATCATCTGTAGGAGTTCTCTGGTAGAATTTTGGGACCACTCATATATATTATCATAGCATCTGCAAATAGTAATACCTCAACTTCTTCCTTTCCTATTCGAATCCTTTTGATCTCCTTTTGTTGTCTAATAAATCTAGCTAGAACTTTGAGTACTTTATTGACTAGATAAGGGGAGAGTAGACATCCTTGTCTTGTCCCTGATTTTAATGAGATTGCTTCAAGTATCTCTCCTTTTAATTTGATATTAGATGTTTGTTTGCTGTATATTGTTTTATTACATTTAGGCATGGGCCTAAATTCCTCATCTCTCCAATACTTTCAACATGGAGGAGTGTCATATTTTGTCAAATACTTTTTCAGCATCTAATGAGATGATCATGTGATTTTTTTCTTTAAGTTTGTTAACACAATAGTGAATTATGTTAATGGATGTTTGCATATTGAACCTACCTTGCATCCCTTGGATGAAGCCTACTTATCTTGGTGAGTGATTGCTTTGACGTGTTCTTGGATTTGGTATGCTAGAAATTTATTACGTATTTTTGAATCAATATTCCTAAGCTAACTTGGTCTGAAGTTCTCTTACTTTGTTGGGTCTTTATGTGGTTTGGGTATCAGAGTACTTCTAGCTTCTTAGAACAAATTAGGTAGTGTGCCTTCTGTTTCTGTTTTATGGAATAGTTAGAGTAGTATTGGTTTGAATGTGACCTATTCTTCAGGATTTGTATGTGGATACTTGACCTGCAGCTTCTGGATCTTGGAGATGCTTTGAGGATTGTAGAACTTCAGAAGATGGAAACTCACAGGAGAAAGTGGGTACTATTGATTGGATTTGGGTTGGTGCCGCAGACAGACTTTTCTGGGGTCCCTGATCTGCGGGGAACGGGTCTCTGGTTGCAGGTGAGCGAGGATTCGGCGAATGNGNGGNGACAAACAGACACGGACACAAGAGAGTGTGGTATCTGAATGCAAATT
>NC_034605.1:30017647-30018673 GCF_900095145.1 Mus pahari | reverse complement strand
GCCACCATTCCAGGAGACTGAGTTTCCTTGAACTTTTTGCCTCAGGACAGCGCCCAGGTTTTTGGGGCCTGTTGGCGCTTGTCACTACTGGAAAAGACTGTAGCAGGTTGGATACTAGGGATGGGATTTGGGTTTAATAGAAAGTTCTATTTCTTTTCTGCTCTCTGCCTCTTAACTCCAGATGCAATGTGACCAACTCTCTCATATTCCTGAAGCCATGCCTTCCTCATCATGATAAATTTTATTCCTTCATAAACTACAAGCCAAAATAAGTCCTTTCTTTCTTTGAATTATATTATGCAAAATATTTTGTCACCCAACAAGAAATGTAGCTAACATAGTAAATGTGGGTCAGAATATTCCAAAGAGACATAGACATCTATCTGTGTTGGGGTTAGGGATAATACTAAGTCAAGGTGTTAAGCCCAAAAAGAAGGATTTCGCCACCATGTAAAATAGCCTAGAGTACAGGTGAGTAGAAGATTACAAATATAGAAAATGTGAAAAATAACAAATTTAGGCAGGTGTGGGGAATTGCAAGCTGGTCTCTAGTTGAGCTGAGGTCTGAACCCCAAAGTCATAATTCACCTTCATGACAAGGTAAGTGTTCCCTCCTGCTTCTGGAACTCTGGCTCCTGCCTAAGTTACTGCCCCCACACAGCCCCCACAAGAGAAGCATGGTCAGTAGTCACATAGGCAATTGCCCAAGCTTCTGACCTTCACAACTCCCTAGTTACCTAGCAACAGTAAAGACTGTAAAAAGGGCTGTTCAGCCCTATCTCACTCTCTTAACTTCTTACTCTTAGTTGTCTCCCTCTTACCCCTCACTTTCATCCCCCCTCTCCTCTCTCTTTGTCTTCTCTCCTCTCTCCTTTCTCTTTGTCCTTTCCTCTCTCCCTTTTACTCTCTTTCTCTCTAGTCTTCTCTGTCTCTCTCTGTCTCTGTCTCTGTCTCTGTCTCTGTCTCTCTGTCTCTCTGTCTCTGTCTCTGTCTCTGTCTCTGTCTCTCTCTCTCTCTCTCTCTCTC
>NC_034605.1:30013509-30017552 GCF_900095145.1 Mus pahari | reverse complement strand
TCTCTCTTTCCCCCTGCATTTCTATAATAAAGCTCTTAAACCATAGAGAGTCTCTGTTCCATCAAGATCTGCTGCACACTCTGGTCAGTGTAGAGAACCTCTTCCCTCATCCCTCTTTCCCATAACCCCCATGACTTTAACAAAGGAGCTCTGGGGTCCCCAGGTAGGGCTGCCCCTGGCCACCCCCTGAAGAGTGGGATAGGGGAATGCCCACCCAGGGATGAGTGGAAGGTAGTTAGCAGCCCTCCCACATCTGACACACCAGAGAATAGGGAAAACCCTGACAGGGAATGGACCTCTTCCCCTCTCCCTCCTCCCCTGGGCCCCCATTTTTTTAGTTCCCACAGGCAGGAGAGCTGACTCAGCAATTAAGAGCATATGTTCTTACAGAGGAACCAGGTATGGTTTCCAGAATCCATATAGTGGCTCATAGGTTTCTGTAACTCCAATTCCAGAGAATTTCACACCATCTTTTGTTCCCCACAAGCACTATAAACATGTGGTATACATACATGCAGGTTAACACAGAGGAAAAAAAACATTACATATATAAATCTTGGAAAAGATAACTGAGTTGTGTAACAGTAAATTAAATTTTTCACAAACTTACAAATTTTGTTATAATACTTGCTATTTCTTTTAGAAAAGCCACCAGTATGTTGGGGAACCACCTAATTCTGAATGATAACATACTTTGTAGGCTGATTGCATTGTCTTTGGTGACAGATTTTAGGTGTGACTTCCACATCCACTGCCAGCTCCCTTTACTTTAGTGTAAGTGTCTAAGAGAAAACACAGAGATCTTCTGGTCCACCTGCTCATAGAATGTGACAAAAAAATGTCAATTTAAGTTTCACAATCCATGGATATCACCAGTCATGTTTACCATCGATGACAGCCCCTAACATTTTCCTAATGAACACTTTCCTGCATTGGGTTGTACTCAATGTTCTATCCATAACAACAAAAAGTTATCGTTGCTAGCCACAGCATCCCAGAATGATTGTCACCCAATCTCTCCCCTGCTAAACCTAGGAGATACATAGTTCTGTTTAAAATATAGTCATCTATGACCTTATTTGATTCAGTTCCTGATGCACTTACTGTTGGAAAATAGGATTATGCCAATTTTGTTTCTGGGTTTAAAGTGATTTGCAGACTTGTTAAGTTTAGCTGTAAATAACCTCACTCCCTTTGTTATATCATGTTTAGAAGTTCTTTATTGCAGACAGGGATCAATCTTTCACCATGGATAATGTAAAATGAGCAAAGGGACAGATTTATAAAGTTAGGAAGATATAGGATATAAACAAAAGACTCTTGCTTTTTTTAACCTAGATATATAAATACAGAAGTGGAATGAAGTAAGTTTCAGGATTGTAGTAGCCAAGTCGATTCTAATTTTCATTAGAAGAGTTTGCCTCAGATAATTCCACTGAGAGCATCAGGATTTTAGTAAAGTATTGTACATTTCTTCTCATCTGAAACTTAAGTTCATGCAGATGTTATGTATCCTATGATGGAGAGTCTTCCAAGGAGGGAAAGTGGTTTCCTTTGTGTCAGCTGTAATAAACTCAGAGCAGGTAAGGCAGTCTTGCAGCCTGAAATCCCATTTGCTTACATTAGGTTGACTTTCTCATATATCTTTCAGCAGGGATAGCAGACCATATATCCATTTGGTGATGTAGAAGTGGAACATTTTTTTCCAGTGTGTGATCACATGGGAACTTCCACCAGATTCTTTTAATGTGCTTTTCCTCCTATTTTTTTTTCCTGCTGTGATTTTGGAAGGCTGTATTCTTCTCCTGCTAAAATGATTAGTCCTTTAAGTGAATGAGATCACTTACTGAAATAAAAATTCAGCCAAGCCATATTCTCATACTGTGATCTCATGCAGGCTCAGCCTCATAAGAGGCCCCTTGAGAGAATTTGCAAAATTGGTCATCCAATTGTATGCAGTCTCAGCACAGAAAGGAAACATGTCTGACAAAATCTACTAGGTTTTTGGTTTGTTTTTTTTTTTTTAAGGTGAGGAGGCAGATGCCAAAAACAATATAAACCCACATGTGCCTTAATATAGCCTGCTATCATCTTCCAAAATAATCTCTCTCTGTTGTCCATGTAAAACTTACTGTGCATGAAACAAACACCTGAAAACTTATGTAATCCTCACTTTCTTTATCAAGAGAGATGTGAGATGCTTAGACTGGACTCTGGCTCTGTGCCCACACTTATAGAGCATCTGGGGAAAATGACTTCCTCTCAGCTTCACTTGGCCTCGGAGCCTCTGGATTGTTGTTCATCTGACACTCATGCACTGTAGCTTCCCAATCACAAAATACTACTAGGAGCAGTACTACTGAGCATGACTTCCATTAGAACTGGTTCCAAAATGATCTTTACAGTAAGAATAAAGTAATTGTGTTTGGCTTTTCTGCAGAGACAGGGTAGAGAGCCTGCTTACTGTTTTGGTTCTTTTCAGTGGTCCTCTCTTCTTTCCTTGTCAGTTTTGATTTTCATTCATTTCTCTTTCCGTGATTTTTCTTTATTCTCACTCCCCCTATCGCTCAAATCCCTTCCCCAGCAAAACAAAATACTTCTTAAAATAAGTTCAAATTCTATCATTGAGTATCCTTTGTGTGTGTGTGTGTGTGTATGTGTGTGTATGTGTGTGTATGTGTGTGTATGTGTGTGTATGTATGTGTGTATGTGTGTATGTGTGTATGAGTGTGTGTGTGTATGTGTGTGTGTATGTGTTTGTATGTGTGTGTATATGTGTGTATGAGTGTGTGTATGTGTGTGTGTGTGTGTGTGTGTGTGCAGGTACACATATGTGCACATTTGTAGGAAGGTCAGAGGACAATGTCAGCTGTCTTTCTTTTTTTTCAATTTTTTCTTTTTTCTTTTTTGAATTAATTAATTTATTTTTTTATACTCCATATTTTATCCCCCTTCCCCCGGTCCACCACTAACTGTTCCACATCCCATACCTCCACCCTGTTAGGGAGGGAGGGATCAGGGAGGGAAAGCTGCCATTTTTATGTTGTTCACCTGTTCTTTTTGAGACAGGGTCTCACTTTGCTCTAGGCATCACTAAGTAGGTGGGCTGGCTTGCCAGTAAGCCACTTGAATTGGTCAATATCTCATCAACTAGGATACATGTCTGTACCCCATACCCATTTTTTGATTTTATAGGTGAGTTCTGGAGGTATAACTTGAGTCCTTGTGCTTGCAAATAAGCAATTTATGTCTCCTGAAAAAGATAAAATGCACGAATCTTAAATGTGAAATTTAATTAAAGCTTTAAAGAACAAACCCTGGTTGTTACAGTCCTGTGACATAATATCTCTAGCTCTTATGAAAATTAATGTCCTCTTGTTATCAACTTTGTCTACTGTAGGCAAGCATTGCTTTTATTTTATTGGCAAAGATTAGGTTTGTTTGCTTTCAAAGTTCTAGAAGAATAGTACTAAATAGAATTGGGGATGTAGCTCAGTGGTAGAACAACTGCATAGTAAGTATGTATAAGGTCCTACATTAAGTCCCCATTACTGCAGTAAATAGTACTACATACACTGTACATATATTTCCAGTTCTATTTAACTAATTCAGTGTTTTTCAGATTCCCTCATGTTCTTATATGCATTAGCTTTCAAGATATAAGCAGTGCAGGTAGTATTAAAAAGTGTGGCTAACACCTAACGTACGAATTCTCTCTCTCTCTCTTTTTTAAATATTTGAATTCATCCTAAGGTGTTTTGGTTGATTTTATTCTGAAGGGAGGTTTTTGTTTTTTTTTGTTTTGTTTTGTTTTTTGGATTTTTTTTTGTTTTTTGTTTTTTGTTTTTTTGGATGAAAGGAACTATGTACAAACTCTTGTACACTTCTTTTGGGATATATATGTTTTCGTTCCTCCTGGCAAAATAGGAAGAAAATAAAAGAGCCAGGCAGTGGTGACACATGCCTTAAATCCCAGCACTTGGGAGGCAGAGGCATGTGGATTTCTGAGTTCGAGGCCAGCCTGGTCTACAGAGTGAGTTCCA
>NC_034605.1:30000912-30013464 GCF_900095145.1 Mus pahari | reverse complement strand
AAGAAAAAAAGAAGAAAAAAAGACCTTCCTAGATTTTATTGGACAATGTCACTGAAAAAGTTTGACAGTTCTGATTTTTTTTTCTCATCCTAAGCATTATTAACATTCTTGATCTTGGTATCATAGTGCTGTCAAATTCCATCATGGTCTGGTTGTAACTTTGGTAATAATTAATAATACTGACAACTTTGATATATTCCTGTTGGACAGTTAGAGCTTTTTTATGTGTAAAAGAATGGTTTTGTTCATGTTTTAGAAAAGAGGTTGAAATTTTTTTTGTCATTGACTTCTTGGAGGTCATATATAACCTTGATGCAAATCCCTTGTTTGGAGACATACATTTCAAATGTTCTGTCTCATTTTGTGGACAATATTACCTTTTCATGATATCATTTAATAAATGAAAAATTTTCAACAATGTAATGCATTTTAATTTTTGTGTTTTCGTTTAGATGATCTTGCCTACTTGAAGGTTATTGACTGTTCAGTAAATACAATTGTATTAAAGCCCACTTATGTCTCTGTCATCTATGGCTGCATGATATTGGATATTGCTGAGTTTAATATTCTCTCGTACCTTTTTTTTCTTATTTGTGCTGTTCTTTCCCCTTTCTGTAATAATTTCCCCTCTTCTGGAGTAATACTATTGCTCAGTCAATAATATTACTCTAATTAAATTTCTTTTCTTTGCTATTTCATTAGTCATCAGCTTTGTTGACTTCATCTTTGTGTCTGCTCTAGGCTTTAGAGCATGTGTCCTTTCAGTGGTTCTCAAGCTTCTTAATGCTGTGACCTTTAATTTAATGCAGTTCTTAGCTTATGGTGATCCTGAACCACAAAGCTAATCCATTGCTACTGCATATCTGTGATTTTGCTAGTGTTATGAATTGTAATATAAATATCTAATATACAAGATATCTCATATGTGATCCCTGCAAATGTGTTGTTTGACCACCAGAGGGGTCATGACCCACTGAATTAGAACTACTGTTTTTGACCCTCCTCTCCCAAAGGAAAGACACAAAATAGTCAGCAACAACATGAAAATGTACAATAGTACTTGCCACTTGGAAAATACAAATGAAAATCACAATAAGAAGTTGGTATATGTTTCTCAGGACGAGTAAACTCAAATAGAGAAGGAATGGTAAAGTAATCTAAACAAATATACTATTTATGTTTTTAGGAACACAAAGACACACAGTCACTTTGGAAAACACTTTGATAGCTTCTATTGAGACCATAGCTCAGCACACATGTGGGTATCTAAGTGAAGCTAAGGATAGCAGCAGAATTATGGTCAAGGAGCACAGAATTCCTTGAGGGTGAGAAAAACTAACCATGTTTGATTTGTGGTTCTGATTACTTGGTTAATATCTTCATTTGATCAAATCATTGAATTGTATTCTTTATAATAAATGGATTTTATTATATGTATAATGCTGACTTTCAAGTATAGTTATAATATTATAGAATAGGCATCCTAAGGTATTGATTGAGCAGCAAAATAACCATACTAACAATAAAGAGAGAAGAATATCTGAAAATGAGACTTGATCTTCACTTGCTTCCCCAGGATCAGCCTTAGAAGAGTCACCAGATCTATGTGTTTTAAAGCCATGTGAATTTAACAGGATGTGGAAAAAGTGGGTACAGGAGTACATGTGGGAGGTTTGCACATGTCTGTGGTGTGAAGGCCTGCTGATGAAATGTCAGAAATGTCAGGGGATTCATGAGGGGATTCAAAGCTACAGCTGACCAGAAGACATTAACATTGGGTCAACATTTGCCTGGCCTGAGAAAGAGCTGGACTTTTATTATGACTGTGCAACTTCTTTTCTCCTGAGAAATTCTTGTTTGTGCATTAATCTACTACCCTGTATTGATATATGTGAGCAACTTTCCACAGGAGAGGGTGGGGGTGCAGATTTGTGACTACTGCAAAATATTTAATAATGTTTTAGGGGGCATACATTTGCAGCTCTCAGTCTTAGAGTAATAGATTATTAGTCAGTAAATGGTCAGTGTTTTCAGTAAATACAGTCAAATGGCAAACAAATGACTTATGAATGTACATTAGTGCAGCTGCACGTTTGAACCCCTAGCATCGATGTACAAGACCCGTGTAATAAAACACTAGATGAAATTTGGACATAGAAGATGTAGGAATGAAGTCTAAACCCTGTCTGTAAAGCTATAGACTATTAAAATCTGCTTGGAAAGGGGAATCAAGTTTCTTTAATCCTTGTGGCCCCATGATATCAATTACAAAATGGACTCGATGTGTTTTTATGGAAAGGACAAAAAGTTTGGAGGGTACGAAAAGGAGGTGACTGTGAGATCGGAGTAGGGGAATGAACAGAATCAAAATACAATGTATGAAATTGTGAAGGAACTAAGAAAAATGAGAGAGAGAGAGAGAGAGAGAGAGAGAGAGAGAGAGAGAGAGAGAGAGAGAGAATACATTATATAGATAGCATCAAGATCAAGTCATATTCCAGAAAGTTGAGACAGGAAGAATGTAAGTGAGTTTACCATAGAACTTGCAGCTCATATTAGAGGTGGGATGAAATTCTCCAATTTTTCAATCCTTAGTATAGTGCTTATCCTAATTTACTAACAATACAGAAGTTCGATAACAAAAACGCTGTAGTGGTCTGAAACAATTAGTTGTTGCAGATGTACTCTACAGCACTGTACAGAGAACTAGCTAGTTTGGTACAGTCTGTATCATAGGCATATATATTTCTAGGACACTGAAAGCAAAATCAAACACGGCTGACTCTTTATCCCTACACTTTATGAAGTGTGTTGTGGTCTAACTCAAAACGACAGTCACAAAGTGGTAACTGGTCAGACGACTAATTTTTCCCCTCAGTCCGAATCCTCTGTTAGGGTTTAGTGAGGCACTTTCAACACACTAAACCTACCTAGAGGCTTTTTTGTTTGTTTGTTTGTTTGTTTGTTTTTGTTTTTGTTTGTTTTTGTTTTTGTTTTTGTTTTATTACAGCCAATGGAAATGTCTTACTCATGTTCCAGTAGAGACAGAATTATAATATGAAAGTCACTGGAACTGGTTCTCTGAAATGTCTGGGACAGTTTTGTTTTTAAGTAGCTAACTATTAAAATAAAATTATATATTCTTTTTAGCTTAGAGCAAATATAAGAGTCAGATCACACTACTCTTAATATAACCTTCTTCTCCAAGTTGATGTATTCAACGTAAGAACTTTAAACAATCAATGTTATAAAGGGAGAGAGGAAAGACTATGGATTCAAACATATTATGCACTGCACAGACACAGCTAAAGTCCTTGAAAATATAATACAGATACCTGTGTTCTGGGCCAGGGTCAAAAATGTAAGGAAATTACTGTCTGACAGTAACCTTCTCATACATGCTATACTATGCCCCACCATTTTCTGAACTTAGCAATTAAAATCCCCACCTCACCACTGAATTGTGATAGGTTCAGGGCAATCTCACATACAAACACTAGTATGAAGATACTGCAGTTGTTAGGGGCAATAGTTTATGAATTACTAGAGCTATTTCTCAGCAACACATTAAGATGATTATCCAGTTTCTATGTTGACACTCAAATATCTTTACAAATGAAAACAGAAAAAAAGGAGTTTTAGCATCTCTAAATGAGAAATTGTAGGCCACGATGCATGTTGTGATGACATAGCTGACCTCCAAGCTCTTCAAGACCTCTCTCTCTGTTCATGTGACTCCAGTCCCCTCACTATGACTCTTAGAGAGTTGTCCTGACTTAAATCATAAAATCTGGATAAAATCACTGTGCTATTATTTCACCCACATTGCCTCCACTTTTTTTGTTTCTTAATGAGATTCATTTTCCCCTCTTTGTACTGAAAGCTTCAAATTCTGGTAAAGAGTGGGTGATCAAAGTATATTTGTTGAGTGCATGAGCAATGGGCTGACAGACAGGGCTGGCAGATGTACGGGGCACAGGTTAGGATACACAGATTAATTTTTGCTTAGTTGTGTGTGTTTTCTCCCTCAGAAATAGAAAACATGGAAGTGTATTAATCCTTCCATCATGAGCACTTGGCATGTGTCACATTCTGTATAGTTGATAAAGCATGTTTAGAAAAATGAATTTATTTTCAAGTAACATTTCAATTTGCACACTTGCTGGAGTTTAGCACTGATAGAAAAGACAATAGACTGGATTTTTCTGGAGGTGGATTACTTTCTAAAGAGATGAATCAAAGGCTGGAGCTGCTGCAGAGGGACTCTGCAGCCTGATGGTCCCAGAGGCAAATCTATGAAGGTTGCAGGCATATTTTCCTTCCTTTCACCTCCAAATATGGAATGCAAGTTCATCACAACCAGAGATTCTTGATCTCAGTAGAAATATTTAAAATCATAGCATACTGGCTCAAAATAAACTCAACCTGCTTCTGATTCACCTTCTAAATTATTCAACCCTGTTCTATTGGTATAGAGAAAATAAACTAATGTCTATCTAAAAAATAGATAAAGTCAAAAAACAAAAACTGATCATCTAGTGTTGTTACCATCATATGTTGAAAACAAGAATAGGATGACTTAAAGGGAAGAAATGATTTCTGCAAAAGAAAACCAAATCAGCCAAGCAAACAAACAAAAACAATATCCTGAAAGCCCTTTAGCAAAGGGTAAACACAAGTATTTTTGTATTCTAACAAAATCATTATAAGTACCCTTTTCATTCTCAAAACAATTCTCCTTTGAACAGCAACTTGGGATTCACCCTATTTATGATATATAAATAACTGCTTTTCTTGAAATTCAGACACTTTAGAATATAACTAATGACAAAAGTATATTCCTTCCGGTTGATTATAGTTTTGTTTTTGTTTTTGTTTTTGTTTTTTAGTATTTCCTGGAAAAAAAATGGTTGTCCTGAAATCTCACATACAAACCCAAGCTTTCCCCAATATATTTCATAATTAGCTTTATCTATCAATATGACATAAACTTAGTTTCACTTGGGAAGACTAAAGAATTGCCCAAACCGAATTTGCCTGTGGCCAAGTCTGTGGGTGATTCTATCCCTTGGCAGATAGCTGAATGACAGCTTTGGAACAAACCAGTAAGTGTGTTACTCATTCCTCCTTTCTTGTCTTTTGTTTCAAATTCTTGCACTACTGGAGTCTTTGCCTTGACTTCTCTCCATGGTAAATTGTGGGCTAGGAGTTCTAAATAAAATAAACTCTTTCCTCCCTGAGTTGGCTTTCGTCATGGTGTTTATCACAGCAAGAGAAAGCAAAGTAGAACAGAAATGGTTTCTCTATAGGTGGCCCAGGCTGGCCTCAAATTCATTTTCCAGATCAGAAAACTGAGGCTTAGAAGCAAACTTTCAGAGAAAAACAGAATTGGAGTTTTAGTGTTGTGTGACCTTGAAGTTGAAGAGCGTCAGAGCCCTTGCTTTCTTCAGTGCTGCTGCCTCTAACAATCAGATTTCATGACTTATACAATACACATTTGCTGTCTTACAATTTAGAGGTCAGAAGTCAGATCTGAATTTTACTTGAGCTAAGAACAAGGTAGTGGCAGTACTAGCTCCACCTAGATTCCTAGACCAAAAGAAGTAGGGTGTTACTGAAATGATCCTGACCATGTTGTTGCTCCCAACTTAGCTTAGCTAAGGGTTTGAAATCTTGTCATAGAAAAGCCACTGAAATTTCAGGCTTAATAATTTGTTCTGTAGGAGCTTAATAGATAAGGATACAGAGAATAGTAAAGATAGAATGCTGAGAAATGCAAACAATGAGAACATGACTTGTGATGTTTCAAGGGAAGGTTGATTAATAGTCCTCCAGAGACTATTGTGAATTAACAATCTGTGGAAATAAAGCCATTTTTGATTCCCTGGGACAAAGGATGTTGGTCAGCTAGGGTTAAAAATTCAGCTGTCCTCAATAAGGGACTGACATCATTAAGGCAAAATATTTCTAGGAAATATTATTGGTATCAGCATATAGATGCAGTGGGGTGAGATTTCTGTCCACTTCCATCTTGGTCTCACCCCTCTCTCTCAAATGCTTCCTGTCTTTGTAACTCTTAGCTCTGCCTTCCTTTTCCCTGTTCAAACACAGGCCTCCTGCTGCCCTAATATTTTAGTGTGATTGGACTGGGAAAATTCAGTTACATATAATATATATTATAGCCTAGAACAACTAGGAAATTATACAAATCAATATCCTAATAAATATTATAAGCAAATAAAATGTAGTCTATTTTATGTTAGGACAGCAACAGCATATTCCAAATGAATCTGTACCCCAGGGTCCATGAAATTATGAGCATATTTTGCATCTCAGCACAATTATCAAACAAGTTAGTGAACTTGCTCTGACTAAAGATGTTGGATTGTGGATCCTTCTTAGTGCTATTCTGGCACTGGGATTCTAAGGGGGGCACTGTGACATTTTCATCCCAGCTCTCATTACGCCTCAATAGAAGACTATTCCTGGAGCAAATGAGAATTAATTTACAGGCACATTCCCACACTGTGCTCCTAGGCTCAGTGGCCTCTGTAAGGAAGAGATGCTTGCTGTTCTGCATTGAGACAGAAGCCCTGAGAAAATACAAAAACTTAGAACACTGCAACATCTGCTCCAGTAGGTGCAGGGAAAATAAGTGGTGGCAAACACAGACTATGAAGACGATAAGAATGAGAGATCGAATATGATGAGCTATGTGTGCCTAAAGCATAGCAAACTGGATACATACTTCTGGAGAAAGAACAAAGAAGAGGCTCCAGTCTTTAATTCCTCAGAACAACGATTTTAAGTTAGAGATTTAAATTTCCTCAACGACAGTGTGGCATTATTGTGTTTCAATGAGTAAAAGAGCTGCGACTTTTTAAAAATATCAAATCCACTGAGGAGAAATGAGAGCTATTGAGCTAATGAAGCTACTGCTGCTGCAGCTTGGTGGCATCCTTGGTGGCCAGGTCCTTGGCCTTCTCTGCCACTGCCAGTGCCATCTTCTTTGCTTTCTCTTTGGGCTCTTTGGCTGTATCAATAAGGGTTTGCCTCATCTTGTAGCCTGACCCAGATGTACATAAATCCTTTCATTGTCTTGGTCACATTGCTTTTGAACTGGGCAAGACAAAATTCCCTGACAGCTCTAGAGACCAAATAAGTTAGAGAGACAGAAACATCCCCACAAATTCTGGCCCAGCTTCTGTTGTCAGAGTTCACACAGTAAACACAAAACACATCTTACATGTTTACTACACCACCTCCATCACCATCAGTCAAGTTTGGATAATGGTCCGAGTGAAGGTGGTCATGGTCTGATTCTGTGGGTTCATAATAGAGTCCTCCTGGGATGTACACTGAGTAAGAAACTTTGGAAGGAAATGTGTGCTCTGCCCAGTGTGGCATCTGTTAGTATTGGTCAGGAGTCTCTGGGACAGAAGATTCTGGTTACTAGTTACCTTAACCAAGTACTTGACTTTGGTTAAGACCTATTGAATCCTGGTTACATTGCCAGAAGGCAGCAAAGAGCTGGCCACAGAAACCTCAGACCATGCATTGTCTCAGGAAATACTTCATTATCTTCCTGACCTGGGTGGGTTCAATACCCATGCAGCATCAGGGTGAAGAGCCTGGGGGTTGCAGGTATGTGGCTAGGTGCCCATCCACCAGACTCCCAACTCAGTCACCAGCATTCTCAGGTACCAACTGCTGCCATGAGAGGCTACAGGACAGAATATGGTTGTTTTGTTTTGTTTTGGTTTTTTTTTTTTTGGTTGCTTTTTGTTTGTGTTTGTGTTTGTCTTCCCTACTCAGACGCAGTAACACTCACAATTCAGAGAAGAAGCTCGAATAGTACCTTATACCTGTAATCTCTGCCAGAAGGCAGCAGATTTAAGGTCATCCTTTTATACATGATAAGACATGATGTAGCTTGGAATATGTCAGACTACCGCCAAAACTATATTTTACACTGGAAACTAAAGACCATGGAACTTCTAAAGTTTTGGTATATTTCACATTATGAAATTAATATGAACTCATGGAGACAAACAAAAAAGGTATCATTATAGTTTCCAGTGATGTCATCTTGACAACAGGTAGGATGCCATAGCTTTACTGGTCAAGTTGCAAACAAAAATAAAAGCACTTGGGAAGGCAGACTTTCAGTTGACAACTTGCCCTGATCAGCTGAGCCAGAGTCTGTCTTTGAGGAATTTCTTTTAATTGCTAATTGATATAGGAGCTTTCTGTGTATCAAAGTAGTGAGGGTAATAGCATAGATAGGCAGGCAAGCCTGAGCTGTTTAGGAAATGTACCTGGATGAGCATGAGAACAAGCCACTAAGTGGGAGTCCTTGTTCTTCCTCCATTGGTTTCTGCTTCAAGCTCTATCGAGTTCCTGTTTTGGCTTCCCTTGCTGATAGACTGTAAATAATAAGTTAAAATAATCCCTTTCCTCTCAGAATTGACTTTGGTCATGGCAGTTTTCACAGCAATAGGAAAATAAGGAACAGTAGATCAATGATGATCATAAATGAAATATTAAAATGTATTTGTCCTATGTGACATTAGAAAGAAACTGATAATGGTACATTTCCAGGAAGACATGGGAAAGCAAATGAAAACCATAACACTAATCATAAATCAACAGGCATTGTCAGAACATAATTGGTCACAACACAGTAGGGAGACATTTTTCTTTAGTTCTCTATATTGTTCATTATTTTTTTACCATTGTCTTGATAGTCTCATGTATTTCAGGTTACTATTTAGCTGTATATGTCCTTGAACCTGCTTCCTTTAAACAAGGATTGCAGGTCTAAGCAACCAAGCCCAGCACCGTTCTCTGTGGTATGGATCCTTACTCAAGACACAAGGCTGCAGCCTGCTTTTTGAAGGACTTATTTTTCATTTTGGAATGTTGTAGAATAAATCTCTGCATTTAAGTGGTACTTAGTGCTAATATATTTGAATAGAAACAAAATAAACACCTTGACCAAGAAATATTTAAGCAAGTCCTTTCTGAAGAAACATATTTCATGTCTGAAATATCTCAGGGTGAATCTTAGATACATTTCTGCAGGGAAGTCTATTCATTTCCACCCATGATTTTAACTTTAAAATGTTTTTAAAAATGAATAAATTAAGTCAGAAAGTCATAAGTAATGAGCATGTAATACCTGGATGTGTGCTTTTCAATTCCAATGAACTTTAAGGTGTATTTAGCACATAAGATTATGCATCTCTTCATATATTAGTTTATCATTTGTGAAAACAGGTGAATTGGATACTTAAGGTTGCTATGATAATGTGCATCAAATCAAATGCAAAAGAAGAAACAAAAAGAGCCTCAGTATTTACACCCAGGATCTACACTCAGTACATCGGTAGACTTCACACTCAGTATTTATACTTAATATCCATACTCAGTATTCACACTCATTATTTGAACTTATTATTCATGCTTAGTATTACTCAGTATTTCTTTTTAGGTGGCCTTCTGTATTCTGATCTCAGCAATCCCTTAAACTACCTTTGAGGTGCTGGGTTATTGTGTTTGCATTTATTTCTATGTAAATAGAAACAATATATATGGATTCCATACTTATTTCAGAGAACTAGGAGAATAACATAAGAGAACAAGTGCGTACTATCAATGTCATATCTACTTGGGCATCCACGTAGATGATGCTTTATGTAAGGAATCAGGGAGTTGCAGGTCACAAAACATTCACAATCTAATGACCACATTCCTGGCTTCCCATTTGTTTTATTTTGGGCACACTATTGCATCATTTTAATGCTTAATTCTGTACAGAACATTTTGTTAAATTCACTTGTCGGACAAGGCAAAACATCCCACAAATAAATCAACTTTAGTACTTCAAAGCAAGATGTCTATTTTAAAAAGTTATCTTGACATATAAAATAACCAGTGAAGCTCTCAGTGCTCCCATGTGTGGTTTGCACATCTAGACACATCTGAACAAGATGTCGGAAAAGACAAGCTCAAGTTCTAAACAATTAGTGGAAACAGAAACAAAGGCGTAAGAAACAGCAGACCGAATAAAACTTTTTACAGAAAAGGCCACCTGAATGGAGAGAGACTATATATATATATATAGTATATATATATATAGAGACTATATATATATATATATATATATATATATATATATAGAGAGAGAGAGAGAGAGAGAGAGAGATAATCACGCAGAATCAAAGAGAAATCCATTGTGTGTATGCTTATCTAAAAATTAATTTTTAAAAATGGGAAAGGAGATTGTTATTGATTACAGAAATCCACTGGATAGATTGAAATCAACTGAAGGACTCTGAGATAAGACCTTCTGCTGTGCAGTGTAATGTAGCAGAAAATCAAACAGTAGTTTGTTTCTGCCCATAAGCTCTAAAAACACTGGTCCTACAGTAGTACTGGTAAGAATCAGGGTTCAAAATCCTAAGAATACCCACCATCAATTATCGGGGTTGGTTTCTTTATTGCCTTAGTTACCACAAGCTTCAAAGTATTTCTCACATACAAGAAATGATCTTACATATGATTTGTGAGCATTTCAGATAAGGCTAGTTGCAGAAACTGACATGAAGTGATCAATAAAATACTCAACCTTGTTGCTCTAGCAAATTTTATTCCCAAAAACGTCTTCTGTTTTGCAACTTCTCATTTTCAAAAACACTTTTTAATTTTTTCCTATAGTACATCTAAAGGGATTTTTACGTTGCACAGTAAATATGGGATCAAGATAATTTAAATTTAGGACTACAGAATGAGGAGTAGAGTACTTTACTAGTGGAGTCAGTGATGTAGATTTTCCTTTTCTGAACTGAGAAAGATTCTGAGCCTATTCCTAAATTAAGAATTTGTTAATCAACTTTTACTATTTTTTTTTTGAGGCAAGGTCTTACTGTATAGTACAGGATACCTCAAAATTTTAAAATAATACTCCTGTCTTAGATAGCATCACTCTCAGAATGCAAGTACACACTCCCTTGAACACACTCTTAGTGTATTGCCATTGCAATATAAGTTATCACAGCCATCTCTTCTAAGCTAAGCATAAAAATAAAAGAAAATTTATCTAACAGAAAAAAAAAATAAACTAAGAAATAAGTAAGCTCTCAAGTGTAAAACATTATAAACAATGAAAGAATAACTAGTAGTCAAAGTTCCTGGCTTTCTCCTTATGCAAATATTATTGAAAACCATGAATATGCAAATAAAGTTCCTTATTTATGACCCAAAGCAAAGACGCACAATACAGTGATTATCATCCTTTGTAAATATTCAGCTATAACAAGACCGATATGTAAGCAAAATGAATCACAATCAGGAATAGTACTCTGTCATTCACAATAAAAGCAGGCAAGCAGCATCTATGGGCATGTGGGAGGCTTGGCATAACAGGCTGAGGTTCCTATCTAGGAGAATGCTTGCATATAACATAAATTCTATAGGCAATGCCAAAAATAAAACAAACTAAAAATGCTATATTGGCATTATTTAAGAGACTAAAACTGTTCTGTGTACATTTTTCTGTCCTTGAAAAAGGTAAATATATCAAGGACTTAGTATCTGAAGAGGTTAGGTAAGCTATTTTGAAAGACTTTTTTGCTAAAAGCCACATTGTGACTAAATCTGTCCTCATTATTTTCAAGAAGCTTATACCCAAATAAGTTTGGAAGTGGCTAAGGAGCCTCCTATTTCCTCAAAAATAATGATTTTTTTTAAAATTATGTCTAGTAAGAATTGACTTAAAAATATCAATCACAAAACTCACATAAAACATGCTCATAGTTGTGTCTTTTTAAACACTAAACTATAATAATGATTGAGGTAATAATAAACTAAAATATTCATGTAAAAGTAATTTACTGTAGAAGTTAGGGAAATTGCCATTGATATTTGATATTTATAAGGTCATTTAATTAGAGAGCATGTCTCTACTGTCTAGTATGTGAAAGTTTAAATGAAAACTGTTCACTATAGTCTTTGGCAGTAGAACACTAGGTCCCCAAATGTTGATCGTGCTCTGGAACAGACTCACAGAACCTCCAGTTTGCTCTTTGTGCTTCTTGAATGCAATCGAAAGTCTGAGGACTTGGGTTCCTGTTCATGCAGCCAAGCCATGCTGTCCCTGTCCCTGGCTGCCATTTTCCCACCATGATAAACTCTTATCCCTCTGGTACCAGAAACCAAAATAAACTGCATTAAGTCAATTTTGGTGATAGTATTTTATCACAACAACCAAAAGTAACTAATACAGCTGTTGGTACAGGAAAGGGATGTTGCTGTGAAAACTAACCATATTAGTTTTTGAGGAAAGAGGAAATTTTCGATATTTTCGACTGGAGAAGTAATTGAACACTATGAGCAGAGCTTAAGGCCCTTTCTCCTTGGAGCCTGGATGGCTGTAGTGCTGAGAGCCATGCAAACTGGGAGACACTCTCAAGGGATTTATAAAGGAAAATAACATTTTAAACAACTGACCTAAAGCCCATTTGTGTGACTTTTTTTTTTTTTTTTTTTTTT
>NC_034605.1:29955017-30000542 GCF_900095145.1 Mus pahari | reverse complement strand
TCCAAGGTGTGTGTTAAAAGAAAGGCTATACCTGAATTAGCACCTTCAGGGAACAGCCTCCTGCTTTGCACTGGGACAGTTCCCACCCAACTAAGCTTTGACACTGTAAAGAAGCCTAAGGAAATTTCTGCTAATTAAAAAAAAAAAAAAAAAAAAAAAAGACTACATAAAGAAGCTGCTGATCTTGTGATTCCAGGAGGCCAGATCCCATTCCAAACTGCAACAGCACTGAGCAGTGTTGACCTCCTGGTACAGTCTTTAGAAGCATGATGGATGCAAGAATGAAGGGATCAGGCTTATTTCTTCAGGATTTGAGAATGTGACCAAGGCCCCCCTGCAGCAGGTGGTGAAGGAGACCCCTTTGAAAAAGTCCTAAGAAAGTGGAAATCAGAAAGGGGGACAACATTTGAAATGTAAATAAATAAAATAACCAATAAAAAAAGAAAGAAAAGACCCTAAGAAGGCAGGAGTCTATTGTTTGTAGCTCTGAAGATGGAACCTGGTTTGTGTTGGAGACCTGAAAACGTTATAGGAGCTATAGCTGTGAAACCTCTTCAAAGATTGCTGCATATAGGGAGTAGAACCAACCCAGGAAAGAAATGCATATTGTAGGCAGCAAAGTTGAAGGGGCAAGCCATCTATGTTCTTCAGTACCAGTCAAAGAGATTTGGTATTTCACTGTTGGGTTCAGATTGTACTGCAGTTGTTCTTCTTTTGGACTTGCAAACACTTTTATCTCCTTCAGTCTTTTCTCTAGCTCCTCCACTGGGGTCCTTGGAAGTCTTTCAATATTAATGTGTTGGGTCCAATATACGATTTAAGCTTTAGTAATGTTTCTTTCACAAATGTGAGTGCTCTTGCATTTGAGACATTTATGTTCAGAATTGGGAGGATATCTTGTTGGCTTTTTTTCTTTGGTGAGTATGAAGTGTCCTTCCCCATATCTTTTGACTGATTTTGGTTGAAAATCTCTTTTAGTTGATATTAGAGTGGCTACTTCAGCTTGCTTCTTGGTGCCCTTTACTCTGAGGTAATGTCTATTTTTATAGCCATTTCAACACAATTCTTTACAGACCTTGAAAGATCAATTTTCAACTTCATGTGCAAAACCAAAAAGTATAGGATAGCTCAAACAATCCTGTACAATAAAAGTATTTGTTGAAATATCACCATTCCTGATTTCATACTGCACTACAGAACAATAGTAATAAAACACACATAGTATTGGCATAAAAAAATAAACAGATAGATCAATGAAACAGAATAAAAGAGCTGGAAATAAACCCACAAACTTATTACGAACACTTGATATTTGACAAAGAAGCCAAAAGTATACAATGGAAAAATGAAAGCATCATTAATAAATTATGGTAGTCTAACTGGATGACTATATGTAAAAGAAGGAAAATAAAACCATCTATTACCCTACACAAAACTCAAGCCCAAGTAGATCAGACACCACAACATAACTACATATTAAATTTAATAGAAGAGAAAGTGGGGGACTGCCTTGAATTCACTGGCACAGGATACAAATTTCTGAACATAACAACAGCAGCTCAGGAATTAATATCAGCAATTAATAAATAAGACTTCATGAAACTGAAAAGCTTTTGCAAGGCTAATAACACAATCAGTAGGACAAAACAGCAGCCTACTGATCTTCACCAACCCTGAACTGACAGTCAAAATATATAAAGAACTCAAGAAATTAGATAACACCAAGCCAAGTTACCCAACTGAAAAATGAGGTACAGACCCAAACAGAATTCTCAACAGAGGAATCTCAAATGGCTGAGATTCACTTAAAGAAATGTCCTTTGTCTTTAGTCATCAGGGAAATGCAAATCAAAATGACCCTAAGATTCCACCTTACACCAACCACAATGGTTAAGATAAAAAACTCAACTGACAGCACATACTGGCTAGGATGTGGAACAATGTGAACAGTACTTCATTGCTGGTGGGAGTGCAAACAGGTACAAAACACTTTGGAAATCAGAATTGCTGTTTCTTAGAAAATTGGAAATATTTTTACATCAGGACCCACTATCCCACTCCTGGGCATATATTCAAAAGGTGCCCCTACTATATCACAGAGACACTTGCTTAACTATATCCATACCAGCTTTATTCATAATAGCCCAAAACTGGAAACAACCAAGATGTGCCTCAACTAAAGAACTGATGAAGAAAATGGAGTGCGTTTACACAATGGGATACTATTCAGCTAATAAAAACATGGATATCATGAAACTTGTAGTCAGATGGATGAAACCGGAGAATAAGATCCAGAAAGATAGATATGGTATGTACTCACTTAAAAGTAGATATTAGCCATAAAGTGCGTGATAACCATGCCACAATCCTCAAGTCCAAAACAACTGGGTAATAAGGAGAAGGAAGAATTTTTGAACCTCACTCAAAAAACGGAAGCAAAATAATCTTTGTATGTGGATGGAGAGAGGGAACTGGGTGGAAGAGGGGTTGAGGAGAGGAAGCAGGGTTATCAGGTGTGGAGGGAGGACTGGGTGTGAGAATGGAAATCACTGGGTGACCTCTTTGGGACCAGCTAGAGGTCTGGGACTGGGGAGGCTATGGGGCATCTGTACAGGTGACCCTAGGTGAGATTCCTACCAGAAGGGGATATAGAGACTCAAGTGCCTATCTCCTGTAGAGACCCACAGCTAAATATTGGGTAGAGTGGCAGTGTAAGACTCTGGGGAGCCTTAGCTTTCCGGGGACCCCATGAGTGAACCGTGTGAAGCTGAGATTAATGTAAAAAGCAAAAGGAATTTATTGTTTCAGTGCACTGGGGTTGTCCCAGACCCGAAGGAGAGGTGGCAAACCCCAGCACCCATTTGGCGAATTTTATATGGTTTCTAGGGGAAGAATAGAGCATCAGCAACTAGGCACAATATGAGTGGCAGAACAGTGAACCTTTTAAACTGATTGGTCTTTAGGGAATGAGGTGACAAGGACTTCCTTGTCTGAAGGTGGGCAACAGTCCTTCCTGAGAAATGTGTCCCCACCCTCAGGTCATTTCCTGTCCTGTGGTCAGAGAAATGTTAATTAGCTTCTACCTTCTGTTGGGGCAATTGTTTCAGGACCTTCCCAAAATTCCTAAGCTGACCTTTTCATTAGGAATCTTGTGGAAGAGAGGAAAATAGAAGGGAGAGAGCCTGGGGGCTCAAGAACACCACAAGAAGACCTACACAATCAGCTAACCTGAGCCCATGGAGACTCACAGAGACTGAACCACCAACCAAAGATAATTCAGGGGTTGGACCTAAGTCTCCTATAGATTTGACATACAGCTTAGTAATCATGTGGGTCCCCTAAAATTTAGAGCAGGGGCTGTCTCTAACACTGTTGCTAGCCATTGGATCCCCTTCCCCTACTTGTATTACCTGGTTGGGACTCAAAGGGAAAGGATGTACCTAGTCCTGCTGGGACTAGATGTCCTAGCATAGAGTGGCACCCAAGCAGGGCTTCCCCTTCTCCTTAGAGAAAGGAATGAGATAATGGGAAAGGTGCTGTTGAGGGCAGGATTGAGAGGCAAAGAGAGAGGGGTTTATGATCCAGATGTAAATTGAATTTAAAAACTATTGAAAATTTCTTCTAATGTGAAGTTGTATCATAAAGTTATTGTATATTTAAGATTTTTCCTTTGACTCTCAAAAATTAAACAACAAAGCATAAATACATGAGAAAAATAGACATGCCCAGTGGCTATTGTTCATCATATTTTTACTTAGGAATCTTTGGACTGACTTGCAAGGTGGTTTTGGAGTTTTAGATGATAGTTTTATGTGAGATAAAAAAAAATAACAAAAATTCTTTGGCATTCTTATTGATATTTGTTTCTCTATTTTCATTTTAACTTAGCACAATGAGTCCAGTGTACATGAGTAAATTCTTCCTCTAGTACAACACTGCCACAGTTAGAATTCTGAATTTGTCTTCTTAAAAGAAACAATAAGGATCTGTTTTACATTCAGCCTGTTTTAAAGGGCCATGAGAATCTCTTTTGTTAGTCTTCCTTCCCATCAATATTTTATATCTGTAGAAGATGGGAAATTATACATATTTATAGTAACATCATAAAGGTATATTTGATTATTTTATGCTGTCTTATCTCTGTTTTTTAAAACCTGAGTTTTTGCACTGAAACATAATGGAAAGAAAATAACTGGCTGATGTAGACATTGTAACCCTACAGAAGAAAATGTGATTACTTGAAGAGAATAGGAGGAAGTAAAACTAGCAAACCAGTCCCTGTGCACCGAAGCTGGTGTGTGTGCCAACTGCATGGACTTGTGCTTGGAGAACTGGTCACATGAAGCCACATGACTGAGAGCTATGCTAATCATCAACCAAAACATTTCCGTGGTTACTTGATTGCTCACTGTTTTTTTTGTGTGTGTTTCACACATTAACTCACGTTGATATTTAGTAGATTACCTTTTCATTTAATATATTTTGTTGGTTTGATATGTTTCATTTCAGAACTTTCTCAAAACTTAGAATTGCCTCATATATCTGAATATAGTATCTTCAAGAAAATCATCATGAATAGTAAGCAATAATATATAAGAGTCAAAGAAAGGCCACTGGAAGAACTAACAACCTTTTCTTTGGCTGTACTACCTCACTACATTCTTGTATAACGTTTGGTGGGAGTAAGGCCATAAAGAAGTTCAGTGATGCCAAATAGTGCATGCTTGACCTTAGACCCTGATATGTGTACATTATAGCACATTATAAAATGTGGTCTCAAAACAGCCTTGTAATGCATAAAAAAATAAAATTGACTATTTCTATTGCTCTTCAAAGGATTAATGTGTTTTTAAAAACCCATAAAACCTGAAGGAATTTTATGGGTCCTAAAAGAATAAATATAACTGAGTGGAGACCTATGAAGGCCCATGTTGCAATATGGGTAGGACTCTTGTGATTATCAGGTATATCACTTTTACAAGTATATTTTCAGTTACTTGCATTTTGTAGCTTTATCTCTACAATTTATTGGAGTAAATTATTATTTTTAATAGCTCTGCAAAGAGAGAAATCAAGTAGAGTTTTATGTCTTAAAAGCAATTTTTTTTTCTTTAACAGCCTTTTATCTATAAGAAACTAACTTTTCCATAATTCAAGAATAAAATTGGGCTTTCTGGTGACATTCTTGGGTTGATATAAAGAAGCCCTTTATGCAAAGATACAAAATCAGAATTATCATTGTTTGGGTTTCCCTCAGGTAGAGCTGGATGCTGTCTTCATGCTCGCATTCTACCTAGAATGTACTAAAGAATAATTGGTGTTTTAAATCAGAGTAGATAAAATCTTGAAATATTGGATTGCGAGATGAAAATGTATTACTTAGCCACCTATAGTAGGACATCAGCTGGGTACAGTATTTTCTGGTAATTACAAGAGTGGTCTGCTTGTGAACTTCAGCTTCAGTACCTAAGGAAGAAATTCAAACTTTGTGCTGATTCTCCTTAAATAAGTATTCCATAATATTAATAAGCAGTTGCCTAAAGTACATTCGTTGGATTTATTAGTTGATTAATAGAAACTTAGAATATTCTCATTTCAAACTTCAACTTTGAGTATTGAATGCAGCATTAGTATTCCATATGTGTATTTATGAAAAATTAATTTCTGTAATAGACTGATTCAAAGTCACTTTCTGTGCACAGTCACACAAATTAATAAAATGTGTTGGCTACATTATTTTCAGTTATGTAAACTTGCCACATAGCAAGCAAATAGCCCCAAGCTACTTAAAGTCCTGATTTGTTTCTATTAAATTCTGGTCATTCATCTTGTACAGATTAGTATTAACATTGTGTCTTTTCAGATTAGCTTCTATGTGAAGTCACAAATTGATCTTGAGGAAAAGGAAACAGTATCCAATGAAAATTCTTAGATTTTCTTTGTAAAGTGTGTTTTGTGAACCAAAATAGCATATCCTAGACATAACTATCCATGAAGCTCATTTTTCCTTCTTTCTGTATGTCTGTATTATTTCAGTAAAGAACATGAAGTAAATCATATAGGTAAATATGTTGCTATGTGACAGAAATAAATGAAGATATGAAGAGGATTGAAAATAAATAAAAATAATTTAAAGACTCCCTTGAAAATATGAGCTAGGCTGAATATTGAAAGTAACAGAAGACACTATGCAATGAATAATATTTTAAATGAGCTATTTTTATGCATGGAAGAATTCAGCATAGACTCAATGAAACACTGAAATTTCTCAGGCAAATAATCTTCAGAGAAACCATATGATTAAAGAGACACAGAGTAAAATCCCTAAATAAAACAGGAAAAGGGACAAAGTTCAGCAAGTGGCTTGAAAATTAATTAAAGTAAATAAGATGTTTAGAATGGTTCTAATTACAAATGAGGAGGTGCTATATAAACCGGAATTTAAGACAGTATACTAGGAATAATTTAAGCTAAAAACCTTAATCCAATGAGAAATACTATATACAATGGAGATGGTTTGTTGTGCTAGGTGGAAAACCTGTAGTAAGTATATTAATTTATGTCATCAAAGTTTGTATACTGAGATCTATAGAACATTTCATTCTTTTGAATAAACTATGTGGGTACACCATATTGATGCTTAAATTATTACTCTTTAATGAAGACTAGGCTGCAGGTTCATGACAAGTCAATAATCTACCCTTAAGTTGCAAGTCTCTCATTGTCAATGAAGCTAATTGGTTTACTTGTTAGCTATAGTCTTCTGTGGCATTCAGAAAGAATGTCTGTGTGTAATTTTCTCTCACAATTTCTTGAGCCCAGCAAACACAGCAGAGTGGCTCCTGAAGCACCTTAGGAACAACTTACGTACTGATTATTTATTCATCAATGACTATTAACTCCCAAAAACTGGATAAGTTGTTAGCATGCTAGAACAAAAAGATTGTAATTAATTAGTTAAAGACAAAATACAATGAAGAAAAATGTTCCCCTCTCTTGATTTTAATATAGCATACAGTTTATGTTTTCTCATCAATGTGATGAAATGATTCAAAGAAAACTTGTTAGAAGGAAAGTTTATTTGGGCTCAAGATGTCAGAAGACTATCTCAGTCATGTTAAGGAAGGCCTGATCAACTGGGGGAGTAGTGTAGTCTTTGTTATGTTGACAGCTCTGTACCTGGTGAAAAACAGGAAGCAAAGAAGTAGATTGGAAGTGTAGGTGGCTACCACCTTCAAAGACCTGTAGTTAGTGATGGGCATTCTTCAGTCAAGCATGGCTTCCAAAGGTTACTCAACCTGCCAAATCATGCAAAACAAAACAAAACAAAACAAAACAAAACAAAACAAAACAAAACTAGGAACAAACAATTAGAATGTGAGACTATGACAGGCATTTCAGAATCAGATTATTACATGCATCTTTCAACATAAAAGTAATGCTTAACTAGATTGGAAATTGTCCTGAAATGGTAATATAAGTTATATAATAGATTTCAGCCATATATACACATATATGTAATATCTACAATATTATGATATGTGTGTGTGTGTGTGTGTGTGTGTGTGTGTGTGTGTGTGTGTTTTCCAAACATGTCAAACTACATAGTTCTATCAGACCTGGAATTGACTATCTAGACGAAGTTGCCCTCCAGCTTCGGTCTCTCAAGTGTTGGATTAAAGGTGTTTACCAGTATCCCCTGCTCAGTCAGTTATTTAGATAGGAAGTCATAAGATATAAAAAGTGCATTACAATTTAGCTCTAGTTTGGATCAAATTCAGAATGGTATTTGAGTACTTCAAATTTCATTTAAGAAGTGATATTGATAAAGTCTTATTATTTTTTCATGGAAAATGAAGTCATGGTTCTAAGTTCTACCTGAAGATGCTATTTTAGTCAACCTTTGGAGAGCTTCATATCATCTATAATACTTCTACCAAGGAGACCCTGTGATGAGAGGACTGTGGTAATTGGAGTTAGTGAAAGGAAAGACTCTTATGACCTTAAAAATTTCTTCCAATGTCCAATAGCCAAGGAAAAGGCCCATTATCAGACTACTAAAGTTTGCAAAGACAAGTCTTCATGTAAACATGTTCTGCTTTAGCCAATATCTCAAATTATCTGCACAGAACTCTGTTCTCTAATGATTTCTTCATAACCAAGACTGCCCATAGACTTCACCTCAGGCTATTTATGCTGCTTTTCCATGTCTAGTCTCTCTCTCTCTCTCTCTCTCTCTCTCTCTCTCTCTCTCTCTCTCTCTCTCATATATATATATATATATATATATATATATATGATGAGGCCGGTTCTACTGATGTTAGGAAGGACAAGTACTCAATTTTCATGCACTGTGTGTTGTCATAGAATTTCAGGCTAAAGATTAGCTGCCTGATTTTTTTCGAATATCCATTCCAAACATTCTTAGGTGTTGTCATATCAGTTAACTTCATGTTCCATTACTTGCTTAGCTCATAGAGCTAATGGTGAATCACTAAACTAGGTTGCACATCTTAGTAAAATTCTAGCATCCAACGACAGTGATTTGAATTAACAACAAACAGCTATTTAGAAAAGCCTGATAAGCATCAAGGTTGATAACCAATATTAAGTGTGTCAATTGTATTTAATTTTGTATACACTTTCCTCAAATTGTTTGTTGACTATTTACACAATATAGCTTACCTTTTGAAAAGTGATACCCATTGACATTTTTTACATGGCTTGATAGAAATCTAAATAGCTTTCAGTGCTATTACTATCATAGTTTCACTTGCTGAATGTGAAGTGATCAAATGTGGAAATCTAGTACTCCAAATGTCAGCTGTATCTATGAAGATGCACATAGAAAAATACTGCAAGTATAGATAAATGGAGTTCAAATGTCATACATATTGTGACAACATTTAAAAAAAAAAATGTGAGCAGATTCTCATAAAGAACATCACAAGGAATCTGGTTGTTGTGGAACTCACCTCCAGTCCCAGCATTTGGCTTGTGGAGGTAAAAGGATTAGAAAGTCAAGATTATCCTGAGCAGCATGGACTACCTGAGACCCTGTCTCAGTAAAACCTAAGGCACAGCCAGGGAGATGACACAGTGATTAAAATAAAAGTTGTACTGCCCTAAAGACCTGAATTGGTTTCTGAAACTCACATAAAACTAGGTCACTGTATCTGTAATCCCAACCACTCCTAAAGTACAGCAGGAGATAGAGACTGGAGAAGCTTCTGGAAGCTCCTAGTCTAGCTAAACCTGAAAGATGAAATACATGGCAGCAGAAACAGCAAAAGGGACCTCATCTCAACAAGGTGGAAGGCAAGGGGAGACAACAAAATTTGTCCTTTGATTTTCTTATATGCTCTGTAGCAAACATGAATATACCCTGAATAGTCATAATATCTATTTTGGGTAAAAAAAATTTGTGAGTGTGTGTGTGTGTGTGTGTGTGTGTGTATGTGTGTGTGTGTGTTCCTTCTGTTGTATAATTTCCCAAGCTCTGCTTTGGAGTACTGAGTGTCATCTCTTACCACTACTGTCCTCAACGAAAGCATGTGCTATGGACATGGTTTACTACACAAAATATTCCAATGAAAGATTTAATTAAACTGTTATTTCCAATCAATAAAAACATATTATAACCTGAAGATAATTTTATGGTTCAGATAACCTAGTATGTCTTCCCTAAAATCTGAAAATCTATGTGCGTAAAATCTAAACAAATAACTAGTTGTATAAATCCCCAATGTCTCTTTCCAGACTACGATAAGATTATATGATGTACACCCTTTGATTTTCCTGCTCCTCCCAGTCTACTCTCCACATTGCTGACTGGAGTCCTGTATTTGAATCTTAATAATTCCCTGTTTCTTTGTTAACTTTAATTATAGAGCCATCAATCTCAGAACCCATAATAGGGAAATTTGAAAACATTCTGGATTTGTATTATACTATTGAATGCACTGTAGATTTTTTTTTTCATTTAGCCAAAGGAAGACAGTTCCAAATGAACTTCTCACAGGAGAAAAAAATAGGTGAGTGTTTTATAGGGGGTATGGAATTGACAGATATGTAATTATTTCAGTGTCTCCATTTTGCTTCTTTCTTCCTCTTTGTAGTCTGTCTTCTCTCATGGGTCTCTAACATATCCCCTTGTGTCTCATAAAATGACTTTCTTTAGTGTTCCTTTATCTCCTAATCAAGGCACTTGGTATATTTTTCTTCACCAGGTGAAACCTGGAGACCTGCGTTTCAGAAGATGACAAATTCAAACCTTCAGAAAACCCATGGATTTGTTCCATAGCAAGGGATGTGATGACTCATTAAACTCATCAGATGAGAAGATACAAGTTGATCTATCCAAGAAATGTATATATGTCAAATTCTAGAAACAACTGGCACTACCCTTGGAAGCCTACTAGACCTATAATGATCACGATTCCAAAAAACATAAAAACAAGATGGCAAAGGTAACACACCAAAGCCACTTTTATGAAATGAAAGGGAGAAGACAAGTACAGAATTCACATAGAGAATAACTCTAATGAATGCCAACTTCCAGTCTCTATATACAACAGTTGTGTTTATAGATGGAAGTTACCCAAAAGTGCAGGGAAAGTCCAAGACATCATATACAACTGTAAGTGTTAAGGCCATGACTATATATATATATATATATATATATATATATATATATAAATATATATATATAGTCATGTATATATGTATGTATATGTGTATGTATATGTATATGTATATATGTGATTTTTAAAAGCATAGTCATATTTTTAAGTTTCTCAAATAAAAGGAAAATAATCTTGAACCTGTGACAAACTAAAGTATTCGTATTTGAAAGTAAATTAATAACTTCTTACAAACTTAGTTCTACACAACATTAAAGTATGACAATATATTTGTATATATATATATAATTACAATATTATACTATATATACCTCTAGAAATATATAACACAGTATATAAATAGCATTATACAATGCATATAAAATAACATTATATAATCATTATATGTTTTGGGGCCATTTTATAAAAATGGAAAAATGCTAGAACAGGGCATGAACTAGAGATATTACTGCCTTTACATAAAGATTTCCATCTGGTGTTCCTCTTTGACATTTTACACATATTCCATGATCAGGCCTGACATATGTCAAGATGGATTATGTCTACCAAGTTCCACCTGACCAACTACTGGATGGTATTTAGTGATTCAGTGGTTAGATTGGAGGAAATATCTCATTAGGAGGACATACAAAATAGCAGAGCTTGACACATTATCTAATTCTCTATAATCACCGAAACTATGACAATTTTATCCAAAATAAAATAGAAATGACCTGATTCTCTCAGAATAAGAATTTCATTAAGATCAGTTACTATTGAGTTTCACACATTTAGAGAAACAGACTTCCTTTCTTCCCTTCATAGAAATCTATTTTTATCAAATCTCATTTTGAAAAACTGCTAAGGTACCATACCTTTATACTCTTATTTGTATTCTTAAAGGTTTATTTGATTAATTTGTAAATTATGTGTATCTGTATGTGTGTCTGCATGTGTACATTTGCATGTACAAGTATGACTTCACCTGCCTATGATATCTAGAAAAGGAGTTTGGATGCTCTAAAATTACTGATAGCTGTGAGCCTCCTAATGTGGATTAGGAACCAAACTCCAATGATCAATACATACTTAAAATTGCAGAGCCATTTCTCCAGCTTCCATTATTATTATTATTATTATTATTATTATTATTATTTTATTATTGGATATTTTATTTATTTACATTTCAAGTTCTATCCCCTTTTCCCTGTTTCCCCTCTGCAAACCCCTACCACCAATCAACCTGCATCTATGAGGGTGCTCTCCCGCTCACACATCCACTCCCACCTCACTGCCCTGGCATTCCCCTACATTGGGGCATAGAGCCTTCAAAGGACCAAGATCTTCTCCTCCCATTGTTGCCAGATAAGGCCATCCTTTGCTACATATGTAGCTGGAGCAACACTCCCTGTGTCTTTGGTTGCTAGTTTAGTCCCTGCGAGCTCTAGGGGATCTGTTTGGTTGATATTGTGGTTTTCCCTATGGTGTTGCAAATCTCTTCAGCTCCTTCAGTCCTTCCCTAACTCCTCAATTAGGCTCCCCGTGCTCAGTCCAATGGTTGGCTGTGAACATCCACATCCATATTTGGCAGGCTCTGGCAGAGCCTCTCAGGAAAAGGCTATATCAGGATACTGTCAGCAAGCACTTCTTGGCATCTATTCTGGGTTTGATGTCTGCATATGAGATGGATTCTCAGGAGGGGCAGTCTCTGGATGGCTTTTACTTCAGTCTCTGCTCCACACAGAAACAAATTATGGGTTAAAATTTTGGAGATGAGTGAATTTGTAAGCAAACTAAACATCAAAGTTAAGTATTGACTTATATAATTTTGTATTTCTTTCACAGAATGGACAGAAACATTAGAATATATGAAATCACTTCTTGCTTCAGATAGAAACCGAAGGAATCTAAAATGTTATTGTAATAATGATACAAATTATGCAAATCTTTTTCCTCGAAATGACAAATTAGGGGTGGACAACACTCCCTGAATGTGAGCAGTACCTTGGTCTAAAAGACTTGGAAAATGAAAAAAACCAAGGAATCTATATTGTACACACTGTAGTATGTGTAGCAGTAGTTGCTACTTTCATTTGTGTATATAAGACTCCAAAATTCTCCAGGCTATGAATATGAATTTTCACTAGTGACTCAACATGAAAATCGTAGGCTTCAGCCTCAGAATGTTCTTGACCTTCAGCTTCTAGAGCTGAGAGCTACCACTTTCCCAGTTCTCATTCCTGCAGGCATCTATGCTGGGACTACCCAGCCTCTGATCACAACTAGATGTGAAGTCTAAAATTCATTGATTCTATTCCTCTCCCAACCTCAATCAACAATCCATTAGACAACAGCTCTGTTTTTTTTTTCCCCATGTTTTTATTTATCTTGAACTCTTAGATTTTGAGAAAGTCTCCATCATCTGTAATAAAGAGCATTCTGTTTCTGTAACAAATTCTTGGAATGATCAACTGATAAAACAACAACAATAACAATAACAACAACAACAACAACAACAACAACAACAACAACAACAACAACAATGGCTTTAGTAGATTCACAACTCTGAAAGTTTCAAATTATGACCAGGTTGGTTTCATCATTTTTGAATTGGTGGTGGGGAAGGTATGATGGAGTAAAGATGCTCACCTCATGACTTGAAGGGGAAGAAGTAGGGAAAGATGGGGCTCACATAACCCCATCAAAGTCATGCCCCAGTTATATAAGAACTATCATTAAACTCTACCTCCTAAAGGTGCCACCATCTCTTGATTCAACACATGACCTTGGAGGAACACTTTAGAATCTAAAAGTTTCTAACACCTCTCTACATTTTTTAAATCATTCTCATGCAGTATCTGCGGTTGTGTGTTTCCACCTCACCACTGGAGCATCAGGATCCTGCTTGGGGAGGCAAAACACAGAGGTGCGATGTTACATTTCTTTCCCCGTTTGAGATGCCAGGCTCCTGTGATGCCCACATGGTGCTCAATGAAACAAAACATAATCTAAGTAAGGAGTCCCAGCCCACATTTCTCTTGTTTCTCTTGGGGAGGAGTAATACGGGCCTGGATGGATGCTGTGGTTCTCAAACTTCTGGGCACTCAGAAGTGCCAGGAACCTCAAAGAGTTAAGAACTCACCTGTGATGAGCCCAGGTTGGGGAAATCTGGCTTAGCTCAGGGTGAGTGCCAAGAATGAAGAAGGGCCTTCTGTAGGAGACTTAGACCCACTTGGTATTGCAACCCCAATGGTGGTTCTTGAGGAAGGAGACAGTCCTTGTTTGTCCAAACTGTTTATTCTTAAATACCTTTTGCAGGAGATTGCCCAGGAAGGGAAGCTTATTGGTTAAACTCCCTATCTAGATACCTCTTTAGCATGGAGAACTCTGGGTTTCTATGCTACATGACCAGTTGTCATGGTCCTCTTAGTGATGTTTCATGGTCATGTGCTCCAGGACAAGAACCTTGTCAGGAGTAGATTTAAATAACTACACTTCTCAATTATGAGAATTACCAGGGGTTCCTTGATCTGCTCAACCTCATCAGTTTTTCTGTCTGGTGACCTGGTTACATGTTCCTGGGATTCTATGTGAGTCAAGGCTCATGTTCACATTGCACTTGTGATTCATTTAACCAAAGGCTAACACTAAACTGGGGGTTTTATCTTAATTAATTTTCACATGATTTTTTATATGGATCCTAAAAGAACCATAGTTAAGAAAATCACCATGAAGTATTTATAAAAGTGGACATCTTTGGGAAAGTGCCAATTGGAATTTGTTTCAAGAAAGTGGTTCACCTATATGAAAGATGGGATATAAACATTTTATAGTTTCCTACAGCTTTAGGTTAAATGGTAATAAATTAAACCAAATGTACACTTTAGTTAAGATTTGCCTTTGGCCAGCTCTCAAAATCAAATGTAAAATGGTGTTAAGTTACAAATGGGGAGAGATAAGCTTGCTCTTATCCAACTTTTGAAAAGATAAATTATCATGAATAAATTGGGTTTACTTAGTTCTGCTTATTAATGCTCTATAAATATAAACATTAAATAAAATTTGCCCTTACAAAAATAGGGAAACAGAAGCATCCAGAAGAAACTTTAACAATGATGAGTGTCTTGAAGGATGCGCAGGCCTGTGTTGTTCCTGTAACCTTCAGAATAAGAACAATTCAGGGATGTTTTTCAGTGTAAACCTGACTTCCTTCTGTATTGAGTCACCAAGTACATTGTGTTTTCTTTGTCTCTTCTTCACCTGCCTGGAGCCTCTGCTACTGATCAGCTGTGAAATATACCCCATACTTTCAGGTGCTTGAACACTTGATCTCAACTAGTACTGTTTTGGAAAGGCTGGGAACCTTTAGGAAGTAGAGTGTAAACAGAGAATGTTCATCATTACAGCGAAGTGTTGGGGTTTCTACTCCTGCCCTGGCTCTGTGCTTCTATGATGAAATGAGGACTGTAAAACTGTCACAAGAAAAATATCCTCCTGGTTTTAAGTTGTTTCCACTATATATTTTATCATAGTGATGCAGAAAATAATTAATACAGCCTTTCCCCTGCATCTCAGACTAGCTTCCTGGTAGCTGCCTACAGTGACAAGAGGAGTACTTGTCCTATTCTATGAGGACATCATAAAGTGAAATCTGTGAGTTCTTGCTATGAAGAGAGAAATAATTTTTGTAGCTTCTTTTGCTCTTTTCTGAAATATTTTTGTTTCTCAAATGCCACTTTTGTGCTGTTGTTACTATTTTAATTCTAATTCAAGTATAAATATATCACTTTTCCATTCCCTTTCCTCCCTCCAAATCCATACCCCTCTCTCACATTGCTAGCCCCCTTTTCTTTGATTCTTATTGTCACACACACGCACGCATACACACATGCACACACACTGAATCCATTTTGTGTATAGATGATTTCAGCTTTCATCACTTTCTATTAGATAACCAATTAGTAGACCAATCCATGAAAAAAATCTAATATTTTCATCTATCTATCTATCTATCTATCTATCTATCTATCTATCTATCTATCTATCTATCTATCTATCAGCAGCCATTGTTTGCATGTAGTAGGAATGAGACTCTGTCAGATATCCCTTTTCTTATTTATATGTCCATTAATATTGTCACTGGTTAGGTCTTGTCCAGGCAGCCCTGTTGTTGGGTATCATGGTATCACCTTGTATCATGTTTGCAGATTTCCCTGTCATTTCTAGAAACACAATCTCACAGCAAACTTCCTTCTCTTCTACCATATATATATATATATATATATATATATATATATATATATATATATATATATATATTATTTACACTCCATCTTCCATGATGTTCCCTGAGTCTGAGGTTTAGGAGTTGGCTGTACACATATCTGGTGGGAATAGAATTCCCATAATCCATTCATCTCTGCATCATGCTCAGTTGTAGTTTTCTAGAATGGTCTTCACTGTTAAGGAATGCTATTTGATGAGCTGTGAGAGTCAAATGCTCACTTTGAAATCATGTATTGGCTTCCATCTAGAGAGCAATTGATTCCTGGCTTTGCAATCACTTGTCTGCTGATATTTTACATAATTTTATGGGTAGAGATAACACTGTCTGATTCTACTTTCAAAGTGTCGAATGCATGATTAAAATGTAAGGACACTTACGTCGGAGCTGACACAGTCCTGAATTCTGAGCTTCTTTAGTTCAGGGAAAGCTGATAGACTAATCACCTTACATTTCCTTATAAAACAAAAGATCTATAAGCACATGTAATCCTGACGGTTGCAGCTTTGAGATTCTTGGATTATTTTGAGGACTCAGTAGTTTATTACACCATGACTAAAAATAATAATAGGTGGATCATATTTTAAGTGAGATTTAATAGCTGGTTGCTACATGTCAACTCAAGATTCAGACATTGGCATGGCATGGTGCTACTCACATAAAACAATGAACTCAAGTGTGTGTGTGTCTTTTAGTAACTGTAAAGGAGGAGAAACAATTTGAGAATATTACATTGTTAAGACAGAAAGATAGTCAGAGTAAGTGATTTACTTGGAAAAATTTATCCATGTGAAACCCAATGCAGTGTGCAGTAAATATATATCAAGAAAAGATAAGAAACTTTTGCACATGATCCAGTTCAACCTACTGCATTTTACTTAAGAGGAAGCTTAGCCAAAGTGTTCAAGGGTAGATGGGGTCAGTGTTATCTCATGACCTATTGAGCTACTTTCTATCACAACATTGGTGTTTTCATTTGGCAGATGTCAGTGGGATCAAGAGGTGATCTCTATTTTTTTTTTTAAGAACCAAATACAAGACATTTGTTTCTTGCTTTATATTCATTACTTGTATATTTTAATAGATATTAGACATAGGTACATATGATCATATTTTCATATTTTGGTACACATATTACATAGAGAATGAATTACCATAGTCTTTCTAGTTAAGATGCCCACCTCCTCATATAATTACATTCATTAGTCTGTGTATGTATGTATGTCTGTGGGGTGTGTGTGTGTGTGTGTGTGTGTGTGTGTGTGTGACAGAAAAACATAATAACTATGCTAAATAAAGTTTAAATATTAATATGGTATACATACTGGTTTTCTCAACCTTATTCTGTATGACCAAAACCTTATAAACTTTTGTTAACATTAGTGTACACTGCCTCATGCCTGAAAGCTACCATTCAGCAATTCATGAATTTGATGTTTTTGGTAAATTTAAGTCATTCAGTGTTTTACTTTGTGTGTCGGCCTCACCTCACTCAATATATTCTACAGCTTCATCCATGCCAGTATAAATACATAATTTCCTCTTCCAAAGTGAAAAACATTATTGTCATTTACTAATTATAGATATGCTTTAGTTTGGGTCTAGAATGTTCCCCAAAGTCTATGTTTCCTCCACAGGGTCTTGGGCCAGATTGATGTGCTCTTGAAGTGAATGTTAGAGCTCTAGCTTCTTCCTTTGGTGCTTGTGAACTATTGAGTGGTTTTGCTTCAACACACGCACACACACACACACACACACACACCACACAAACACACATACACCAGTACACACACACACACACACACACACACACACACACACACACCAGTACTCTCTCCATGTTTTGCTATTGTGGATAGTTCTGTAATGTATAGCCATGAGACTTTAGCCTTACCCTTCATTTTATTGAAATGTATACATTATCTCTTTCTTCAAACAGTAAGCATTTTAGGACTTTCTAATGCCATTATTATGAGTGAATTACAAAGAGATTTAATAAGCATAACAGTCAAACATTAATTATGCAGAGGTCATAGGTTAGAAAGATATTACAAAAACTGTGCAACATTTATCTTGAAAAAGGCCTATGCATGACCTAGTGCATCCCCATGATTCTGAATATTGCTACTAAATATAGACAAGGTTTTGAGCAATGTCATATGAATTCATTCTAAACTACTAATAGTACAAGTCCTGGTTTATGCAAATTAATGTTTGTCCTTTTACATTAAGCATCTGAAAATTCAATGTATTTCCTTGTATGCCTCTAAGTGTACACATTCATTTGTCCACCATCAGTCTTAGACTTGTGGACAACCTTAGAGCAGACAGGTATAAGAATACTACACTCTTTTTTGTTCTTTTGAAATGTCTCTCATTTTTCCCCCTGCTTTACAAACCTTCTAGCATTGTAAAGTCTGACAAATATCTAAATTTCATCTTCTTGTGTTGATTTTATCATATTCACTTTTGTGCATTTTATGATCATTGCATTCTTTACACAATGTTTCCTGTTACCTATTATATGACATTCATCTGTTATTTACATGCCAGTAATCTATCTCCAAATTATCTGTATCTATTATCCAGATTGTACCAACTTTCTATTATCTTTTACCTCCATCATACAAGGTTTGTGTATTTTCTATATGTCATCATCTATCAATTACCTATATATGCACCATATGCCATTTATCTATTTCTATCTTTCACACCAGTTTACTACTAGAACAATTTCATACTTATGCTTTCAGATCCCAGACAGCATCTTATACAGAAATAGCTTTTAGATTCCAGAGAGCATCTTGAAAAAAAAAAAAAACAAACAAAAAACAAAAACAAAAAAAAAGTTATTTAATCTTTTTTTTTATACACTCCAGATTTTATCCCCCTCTTGATCCACTCTGGCTGTTCCACATTCCATCCCTCTTCTCCCATACCTACCTCCATGTCTCCACAAAGATGTCCCCACCCCCCAACTCACCCACCCCATCATACCTCTCCACTCCCTGGGGCCTTCAGTCACTTGAGGGTTAGGTTCATCTTCTCTGACTCAACCTAGACCCTGCAGTCCTCCACTGTATGTGTGTTGGGGGCCTCATATCAGCTGGTGTATGCTTCCTGGTTGGTGGTCTAGTGTCTGAGAGATATCAGGGTCCAGGGAAATTGAGATTGCTGGTCCTCCTACAAGGTTTCCCTCCTCAGCTTCTTCCAGTTTTTCTCTAATTCAAGCATAGGGGTCAGCAACTTCTGTCCATTGGTAGGGTGTGCATATCTGCATCTGACTCTTACAGCTGCTTATTGGGTCATTCGGAGGGCAGTCATGATAGGCCCCTTTTTTGTGAGTACTAAATAGCCTAAGTAATAGTGTCAGGCCTTGGAGCCTCCCCTTGAGCTAGATGCCACTTTCAACCTGCCACTGGATCTCATTTTCCTCATGTTCTTCTCCATTTTTATCACTGAAGTTTTTTCAGACAGGAACAATTATGGGTCAGAGTTTTTGACTGTGGGATGGCAACCCTATTCCTAACTTGATGTCCTATCTTTCTGCTGGAGGTGGAATCTACAAGTTCCATCTCCCCACTGTAAGGTATTTCATCTAAGGTCCCTCCCTTTGAGTTCTGAGAGTTTCTCACTTCCAAGGTCTCTGGTAAATTCTGGAGGGTCCTCCCACCTCCTACCTCCTGAGGTTGCCTTTACATTCTTTCTGCTGGCTCTCAGGGCTTCAGTCCTTTGCTCCCACCCAATGCCTGATCATGCTCCCCTCTAGCCCTCCCTGTACCCTTTCCCACCCATATTTCTCCCTCCCTTCTGCCTCCTGTGATTGCTTTCTTCTCCATCCCAAGTGGGAGTGAGGCATCCTCACTTGGGCCCTTCAGCTTGTTAACCTTTTTGAGTTCTGTGGATTGTATCTTGGGCATTCTGTACTTTTTTTTGGGGGGGGGCTAATATCTACTTATTAGTGAGTACATACCATGCATGTCCTTTTGGGTCTGAGTTACTTCACTCAGGATGATATTTTCTAGTTCTATCCATATGGCTGCAAACCTCAGGTTGTCCTCATTCTTAATAGCTATGTAGTATTCCATTGTATAAATGAACCACATTTTTCTATATCCATTCTTCTGTTTTGGGATATCTCTGTTGTTTCCAGCTTCTGGCTATCACAAACAAGGCTGCTATGAACATAGTGGAATGCGTGCCCCTGTGGCATGATGGGGCATTTTTTGGGTGTAGCTGGATCTTTCAGTAGATGTATTTCCAATTTTCTGAGGAATCTCCAGATTGATTTCCCAAGTAGTTCTACCAGTTTATAATCCCACGAGCAATGCAGGGATGTTCCTCTTTCTCCACATCCTCAACAACATATGCTATTTCCTGAGGTTTCTCTTAGACATTTTGATTGGTATAATGTGGAATCAATCTCAGGGTCATTTTGATTTGCATTTTTGGTCACTAAGGACTTTGAACATTTCTTTAGGTGCTTCTCATCCATTAGAGATTCTTCTGTTATGAATTCTCTGTTTAGTTCTATACCCCATTTTTTGATTGGGTTGTTTGGTGTTTTGGTGGTTAGCTTGAGTTCTTTATATATTTTAGATATTAGCCCTCTATAGAATGTGGGATTAGTGAAGATTTTTTCCCAATCTGTAGTTTGCTTATTTGTCTAATTGACTATATCCTTTGACTTATACAAGCTGTCTAGTTTCTTGAGTTACCATTTATCAACTTATAAAGTGTCTACAGCAAAAACAGGAGGTGGCTGGGATGGTTGGAATAGACAGTAGAGTTACTTGAAAAAAAGGTCCTTTCTCACCAAATGCATTCTGCTCTCTTCTATTTTGACAGTTCTAGAGTAAAAAGTTTCCGGTTTCTTTTGTTTGGGTTTTTTGTTTGGTTGGTTGGGTTTTTTTGTTTGTTTGTTTGTTTTGTTTTGTTTTCACCTCTAAGTTAATGGAGGTCTGGCTGATATCACCATTGTAACACAAAAATTATCTTAAAGACACAAGTACAGCTACAACATTGGATTAGACTAGACAATTAAAATATAGCTGGACAGCAGAAAGAGACTTTCAGGAGGATCTTAACCACACCTGCGGTAACACCTGAAGCCAAATCCTCACATGTGGTAAATGTACAAAAGGAAAGTAGGGAAAAAAAGTCCTAATGTGGTTCATACTCATGAGACCATTGTGAGATTTCAGACATGTTATCAAAACAACTGCCATAAATAAAGCACCCCACATCTTAGCAAGCACTATGAGCTCAGTGGCTTTCATTAGTATCTGTCAGTTCTCCTTTAAAAGTCCTTATTTTAAACAGTATTATTGATCATTTCTCTCCTTCTATAACACACACAGATAGGATTAATGTCAAATACAAGTACTCTCATAGCTAGCAACATAATGGCAGTAGATTGTACCTGATGACACATCTGACGATAGTCTGGCTCTCTACGAGATTAGACAATGTGCCTTTTGTGAAGTGCTTTCACTGTATGTTGATTCTGGGCTTTGGTTGGGTTTCACAAGAGCCCTGTTTCTCAACATTTCTTCTACTCTTTATAAGACACAAGTGTTCTGTGTACATGTAACAAGCAGCCATTGTCTTTGTTGCAGCAAATTACGTTTAAGATTAATATGGAATCTCTTTCTTCCTTGGTTTCTGCTGACTATACTTTAGATTGTTCATGATGACAAGTCTTAGGGAGGACTTGAGAATCTCCATCTCTTGAGGTCCATCTTTCTTTCTATTAAGGGATGGGGAAACGGATCTAGAGACAGGAAGTGGCTTAATCATGACCTGTTATTTGTCACTTAACCAGTCTTCACTAGACCCCATTATATCAGCACACTTTGCCAGCCTGCCTCTGAAGCGCCATGGGAGATTAGTTAGCTAATGCATGCCACTTAAGAGATTGGTGAAAACTGTTAAGAAGAGAGGGATTTAGTGATCAAGAGGTAAGATTTAGTGAAACGAACTCACAGTGCATACCACACTAGCAGGGAGAGACATTTATTGTTTCAGGCAGATTTGTGAGTTCGAGGACTGCTTGGTCTACAGAGTGAGTTCCAGGACAGCCAGGACTACACAGAGAAACCCTGTCTTGAAAAAACAAAACAAAACAAAACAAAAACAAAAAACAAACAAACAAATAAAGAGTAATGAACCTGAGCCTGTGCCTGACGTGTTCTGTAATACTGTGGGATGAAGCACGGAGTTTACCCAGCTAATTCAACAGAGAAGTATCAACATTGGGGTGCTGTTTGAAATAGTTGGATCACAATTTTCTTTTTCACAATAGAGTATAATTCCAATATGAATTCATTATAAATGGCTCTTTTGGAGAGAGGACAAACAGAAACTGCCTATCCCTTCCTTGTTTTCATTTTGATGCTCTTCTTCTTTTAATGGGGTTTTGACTAGGGACTGACTGGAAAAAAGATATCTTCAGAGAGCTCAGAGGTGTTTCCAAACAGCCTCTTGGTTCCCCACTGGAGCCATGATTCACTCTCAGAACCTAACTATCCCTTAGTATCCTATCTAAGTAAGTCTCTCAGCACCTTGTGTTGTTCTTTCTTGCTTCTACAGCATGAAACTGTAAACTCTTAGGAATGTAGACAGTAACCCAAGGAACCTGGCCATGACATTCCTGCCTATGAGGTAGTGTTAAGATACTGCCACCTTCTGCTTAGCTTATGCACTGCTAATGCAAGCCATTCCTGCAGTTGCCCTGCATGCCCTGACAATTTACACTCATCCCGACCTGCAGTACTGCAATAAAAAATATATCAAGTCAAATGTGAACCCTGCCCAAAATCTTCCACAGACTCACCTTTTGTAAGACAGTATTTGAGGAGACAGCTACTTCCACTCCACTAAAGTGTGCTCAGTGGTTTTGGCATTGAACTATCTAATCAGCAGTTTCAATATTCATGGGATATGAATACTTTAACTACAGACTTAGGAAAGGGCAAATAAACAGGGTGGAAGAAAGAATAACTTTACATTGTTAAAGTAGCAAAGGATTCCTCTGTGATTTGCTTTGGTCATACTTATTTCCAGGTGCATTTTTAAAGGATTCATTCTTATTTTTAGTGTGTGTGTATGTATGTGTATGTGAGAGAGAAGAGACAGAGACAGATACACACAGAAACAGAGACAGAGAGACAGAGAGACAGAGAGACAGAGAGAGGAGTGCAGATTCCCATGGAGGACAAAACAATCACACACTGGAGCTGGATAGAAGTGATTTTGAGACACCTGATATTGGTGCTAGGAATTTAATTTGGAGCTTCTATAAGAACAGTACATGCTCTTAATCACTGAACCACATTTTTGACCCTATATATACTCAACAGAGACATTTACAGGACAAAAAACAGTCTAAAACAAGATCTGCATTCATACCCAAGGAAGAATTGAGCCCCTACCTTGTTCTTCAGCTCTGGGAGCATCCTGAAGTTTTAGCTTAGGCCTCACGGGGAAGTTGAGGCAATCACCCTCCAAGGCAGGAATCCTATAGTAGTCTTTGGTCCCTTAGAAGGATTCCAGAAAAAAAAAAAAAAAAGGATTCCAAAAATGTAGCTATGTACAGCTTGCCAGACTGAAACGCTACTCCACTCTTTTCCGTACAAAGGGCTTCATTTTAATGCAGTCACTCAGCTCCCCTGAATGAAGTTTGCCTAGAATCTTTTAAATGTCCAGCATATGCTCACCTCATATTATCCACATGGAGACACATGAGTCTGAGTGTGCTGGGTTGCCTCAGACCAGCTCCAGACCAAGACTGTATAGTGAATCAGTGTAGCTGGGATGTGAAATAGTCCAAGACAAAGACTTCTGCTTCACTAAATTTTATTCCTTGATATTTCTACGCCTTAAGTAGCCATGATAACCCTCAAATCTTTTCAGTTTCAAGCCACAAATGAGTTGATTTTATGATTCATTATAAGACCCAAGAAATTAACAGAAATATAAAGACTCACTATAATTTGAAATCTATAGAAAGAAGCTCTCTCACTCTGCCAATTGTCCTTGCTTGCACAGATAGTAGCACCCTGGGGTGTCCTCACATGCTCTGTTTCCCATTGACAGCACTACTCTGGAAAAACTTCTCCATTTTCTAATAGTAGAGAACAGGATATATGTCTAATGTTACTTGGAATTCATCTTGATGACTTTGGAGAATTTACATTCCTCAATTAATTCTTTATTATTGACTAATTTTCAATACAAATGAATCAATCAGACTTTCATGGGTTTGTGGGGGAAGCATGCTCAGGGACAATGACTATCTGAATATTATAACACTAAGTCTTGAGATTTATATGCAGATTGGAAGCCCTTTCATCAGCTCTGATCAAAATGATGTCATTAGAGGTCCTTTCAGGACAGAGTCTCTGCAGTTTTCATGGGTTCATGTCCCAACACACAGCTGAAGATTTCTAGACAGAGAAAGTGACCTTGACTGTGCAAACCTCAGCCAGGTCTAATTCTACAGCTGTGTGCTTGAATACAGTTCCCCACAGTTCAATGCTAGGATCTCATGCCTTTTGGCAACAGTTTGCATGTTCAGGTTTTTCATGTCAAGCATAAGCAAGTACAAATTCTCACTTAATATGCATTTTAAGAATAATTTCTGTCTTCTAATAATCTCCAATCAATGGTGTAACCTGACTTAAAATGCAATCCATATAACTCTGTTCTCAGACACAGTCACACATGTGAGAATGTCAGAACCTGTTTTAATCCCCCCACCCAGTATTGGACATGGGGTCTCACTCTATAGACTTTTAGCCCTGGCCAACCTGAGACTCACTGTGTAGAATAGACTGGCCTTGAAATCACAGAAATATGTCTGCCTCTGTCTCCTAATGATGAGATTTAAAGTTTGCACCACCACATCCAGCTCTGCTTTGAAATCTTACACCAAACCTTTAATTTTATGATCTGAAGAAAGCGAGTAAGAACAGTATTAATCAGGGCTCAAGGCAGCAATGCAAGAACTCACTGTAAGTCACATCCAGGGGAAAAGTCAGACCTCGAAGGTAGAATGGGCAAGGCAGACCTTATGCAATGCAATCTCTGCTCCTAAATCAAAAGAGATGCCCACACTGAGTTGGCCTTTAGGACCTAGCTAGCTCAGGCAGTTAAGAGGAAACCTTCAGTGAAGCTCAGTGCGTGCTTTCTCTTCTCTCATTCAATATCAGCAGCAGTTGTAGGATGTCAAAATGCAGAAAGATCATCGAGAATATGGTGGCAAGGCAGACACAGGGTCATATCCAAGAGGAAAGGTCTTGAACCCCAGGAAGAATCTGGGTCTTCTTTCTTCTGAGTTCTCTTGGTCCCGGTGGTACTGGAGGCTTATTCAGTGAGCCTGGCACAAACCAGTTACTCTCTAGAGAAAAGTTTCTGGAAGCTGAGCTGAGAAGTTCCTCAAAGAATTCAACAAGGCTGCACAAACGTGAACAGTTTTGAGTCACCTATTATTTTCTGTCTTGCTCTTTCGGAAGCAGTGTGGCAGCCTTTCCTGTGGGTGAGACAGAGCCCATGGACAGCAGTGCCATCATTTCATAACAATCCTGGCCTCCATAGTCACTCACAGCCTCCTCTTCCCTGGAGGTAGAGATGTAGCCAATGGTCTCTCTTCCCAATGTCCTCTGAGACTTTCACAACGCCCATCATTTCCTTTCTAAAGGGAGTTCTTCCTTTACAAACAAAACTAAACAGTGTGAGAAAGGACTTTGACAGGTATAAGAATAAATTTGAGCTTCTTAGTGTCTGTCACACATACATGGGCACAAGCACTAAAATGTAGACAGATGGGTAAGTTCTAGGAATGAGCTTGACAGAATCTTAAGTGAAAAGTTTCCGCCTCTGGAAGCTCTGCCACTTTCCTGTGGCTTCGTTATGGCTGCTGTAAGCTACCAAAAATGGCCCCATAAAATCTATTAATCCTCAGCCATGGACATGCCTTCTTTCACTTGCACAATGCCACTGATATCCACCACTGCCCCCACACAGTGCTCTAACTGCTCTTCCACCTCAGTAAGATGCGGCCTCCAAACAATAGTGAACTAAACTTAAAGTGGAAGTGTTTCTTCTTCCATCCACTGCAGCTAAGGATCTGGAACTACCTTTTCTGAGCCTTGGAAAGAAATGTAGACTCAGCCTGCTGCATGCACGATGTCCCCTCCTCAGTCTGCAGTTAGTCCCTGCCAGACTGATTCAGGCCTTGGAAGCTTTACAGAGGAGAGAAAGGGAGGCTTCAGGCCTATTGAGTTGGAGCGTGGCATCTGCCGAACACTGAGGGGAGAGGTCAAAGGTCATCACTCCATTTTGATAAAGCGAGCCAGATTAATTGTCTCTGGTAATCCTGTTTGTCACGGTAGATATGCAAGGGCGTCTTTGTGGCACAGGCTGACATATGGGCTGGCCTGCTGCTTGCCTATTCAGGGGCCCAGCACATGTTCTCCCCAGTTGGACAAGTTCCCAGAGCCTTGTTTGCCAAAGGAGTGGGGCCTCCTGCTCCTATTCAGCCATCCCCCATCTCCACCAAGAGGCTTTCTTCTAATCTTAAAACCTGCCTAGGCTATTGAAAGAAGCCACATTATAGGGGGACAGGGGAGGGAAAGCTAGAAACAGAAAGGAAGAGCAGGGGGCTGCTAAGGAAAGAAAGGGGGCTGAAGAGGAGAAAGCCTGCCATCAGAGGCAGGAGTGAAAAAGACTCTTACAGATGGGGGTGTGGGATAGGGGCAGAGAAATATAATTACAAAAGATAGCAGCCGTGTCCTTCAGGCAGAAGCCTTCAGGGCTGATTATAGCTGCTCTCCAAATCTGAATCTATCACCAAATTATACCCTGCCTCTTTTGTAAAATAAATGTTAATAAGAGGTAATTTTGGCCCTCCTGATTGTTAAGCTCAATGGAGATAGATTTTTTTCTTCTTCCGCTGTGTGTGTGTTTATTGTAATATCTGGAGGGCTTTTTCTTCTTCTTCTTTTTTTGTTCCAACTAGATTTATATTGAAACACACACACACACACACACACACACACGTTCAGTGGTCCAACACAAGAGCCAGAAAAACAAAAGGCAAATAGCTTGAGCATTATAATAATGAAGAAACAGATAGATGAGCAATTGGCCACTAAAGCTCTTCTGTAGAATATTCTAGAAGTAGAAGTATGGTCCCTAGGATTTAGAAGAGAGTAAGAGTGGAGAAACAGAGATGTAGCCCTTTTTTAGTGGAAGAGGAGGGGTCCTTTTTCTAAAGAGCTTTGCCTTTCTTTAGTTTAAAAGCAAGACCCCTTTTCATTTACATAATCATTATTTTGAGTTGCTGCCAATTCTTTTGGGGGCTTTTACATTTAAAAGCACAAAAACTAGAGACAATCCCATGACAGATCTTTTGAAAAATGTTCTAATGATGTGTATTTATGAACAGATCCAGAAATGGAGCAATTAGAAACAATGAATAATAATCTTTGGAGCAGACAAAGAAGAGAGAGATATTCATATATGAATGTCTGATCAGAGAACTTCTGAGGCAGACATCCCTGGGTCTTTACATAGTGTGGTGTATGAACACAGTGCAGAGACAGGTGTCTAGATAAGACCATAGCTGGACTGCCTAGGCCAGTGTTATCAGATCATGGAGGCTGATTGGTCATGTTTCTGAAGAAGCACTCTGGCTACTATTGTGATACTCTTCAGACAAGAGACTGAAATGATTGTCATTGATTTTCAAGGGGTCTCACATTCAAAATTTAAGACAATGACGTAAGATATCCCTAAACTATTATCTTAGTCTAGGTAATAAGAAAGTATTTTGTTTAGTTCTACCCAAATCACCGGCAACAACACACATCTTGTATTCGCCATTAAAAATATAATACCATTATTCATGCATTTATTCATGGCGGAAAACAAATTAAAATGGGAATCTATGAAGATCTATAAATTATTTACACTGCAGGTGAGGTAATTTAAATGGGAGCTTGGATAGAGGACAAATATAAGTTATAGGTGGATGCTGTGAATCCAGACTCAGGTCCTTAGACTTGCAGGACAACTACTTCATCAACTAAACAAGCTCCCCAGCCCCTATTTAATTGTTGTTTGCATTTATTTGTCTTATGCCTTAATTTCTTTTCCTAAGTTATCCAAAATGCCTCTTCAAATGCTGTTTCCAAGAGTCAGGTCGGCTTCAGAAGATCTCTTACACACGTACTGAGGGAAGAGGGAAAACAGTCTTCCATCCTGGCCGTGCTCTGTCAAGCTCATGTCCCAGTCTGCTTCTTTGCTGCTGTAATTAAACACTGACCAAAAGCAACTTGGCAGAAAAAAATAAAAATAAAAAGGTTTCTTTGGTATATAAAGTTTATAGATGATTGTCAAGGAAAACCAGGAGAGGAATTCAAGGCCAGAAAGGAAGTAGGAACACAAGCAAAACCATAAGCAATGTCGTTTACTGACTTGCTTCCCTTGCCTGCTCAGACACATTTTCTTGTACATTCCAGGCCCAGTTGTTTAAAGATGGCACTGAGTTCAGTAGTTCATTCTCTCTTGCATTAATTAACAATTATGAAAATGTCTCATAGGCAAGTCCCCAGGCCAGATTGATGGAGGAAATGCCTCAATGGAAGTTCCCTCTTATTAGGTGACCCTAGTTTGTGCCAACTTGACAAAACCTATCCAATACATTGACCCCTTATCATTTTCACACACAATCACATCACTATTCAGTTACAACCACTTCTTTCTTGGTTATCCCCATGTTCTCATATTAATGTCATAATGTAGAACCTAATGCAACTTTAAAATCTGTAAAAATCTAATGTCTCTATAAAATCCAAAGTCTCTCAACTGTGTGCTCTAGTAAAATAAAAATAAATGTATATGCTTCTTATTCTAAGAAGTTATTGTTACAATTGAACTGAAGAAAGCCAACATCCAGAAATATAAATCAAACAATGTAGTTTAATGTCAGACATCAGAAACTCACTCATAGTCTTCAGGGCTCTCAAGGCTTAGACATTTTCAAGTCTCTGACTGTGCTATATGCAGAACAGAGCTTGACTGGAAGACTGAGACCAACTCCACTTCATACCCACTTCTGTCATGTCTGGTCATTCCATGATCCTGGCATCTTCAGCATACTGGGATCTCTCTAGATACTGACGATTCATCTTCACCAATGGACTCCCCTGGTTTTTTACAGTGTCAAGTCTCAGCGATTTTCATGACTCCTTTAATTCTATGGCTTATTTGCCACCAAACAAGTATGCGTTATCAAGTTCTTCTACCAGCTAGAGATGCAGTCTTGAACTCTCTGGAGCACTTTCCTCTGAAACTTCACAAGCCCGACTTCCATCATCTGTATTTCTCTCATCATTATCTTCAAGTCTTTCATAACAACTCATTAAACTCTGAGCACTCAATGGCACTTCCTATGCAAAGCTCCAAATTCTTCCATACTCTTCACACAAAGCAGTCTTAAAAAAAAAAACAAACAAACAAACAAAAAAAACAAAACTGTTCCATCATTACAGCTCCTTACCTTACCAATATCAATTCCTATCCTTATCATAATTTGCTTTCTATTGATGTGATAAAACACTGACCAAAAGCAACTTGAGGAGGAAAAGATTAATTTGGCTTCTGGTTATTGTCTATCATCAAAGAAATCCAGGGAAGGAGTTCAAGGCAAGAACCTGGAGGCATGAACTGAAGCAGAATCATGGAGTGTTGTTGCTAGTGGACTTGCTTCCTCTGCTAAGGAACGGCCCTGCCCACAGCAGTCTAGATCCTCCTACATAAATTAGCAATTAAGAAAATGCCCGCAGACTGGTCCACAAGGCCACCCTGATGGAAGTCATTCCCCAGTTGAGGTTCTGTAACCAGCGTGAGTAAGAAACAGCTTCTCACACTTATTTTAGTTCTGCTACAGAAATAGTCTGGCTTCCAAGGTTCTTGCCAAAATTTACGACATTGAAAGCTAGGTGATGAGCGACACTCTTCCAGATAGCAGGCAAAGAATGAAGTGTTTTATGCAAAAAGCTACTTCCTCAGAGTCAAGAGGGATTCCTTTTAGGAATGCATGTAATGCTGAAGCTGAGAGTGAAAGCTTTGCTCCTCAATTTTAGCTCTCCCCAGTGGGCTAAGGACTCTTACACTGGTGCTCAAGCTTCTGTCAATTTAACAACATGCCAGCTGCTAATGGCCACTCATGCTTAGGTCAGGATGGCAGAGAATTCTGTACTGCAGAGGCTTCTGCAAAATCCAATGCAATGAGTTAGCCCTAGAAGATGCTGATGAATAATCACTTCCCACACACATGCACAAAAATTAGCACAAATAGGCTGCTTTCATGTTTGACTCCCACACTCAGCACTAATGAAAGTTTCTTCTGTCTGTACTCCTTATCTTTCTTCAGGGAAATACATAATTAGTTAATCTCAGTCTCTTACAATCTCCTGATTCTTAGACTGTACACAAGCAGTTTCTTATGGTGCTTCATCAATGGTCTAGGGTTTTGGAAAAGACTGCAAAGATAGAAAGTCATGTATTGACTTAGCTAGGTGAACAACCATTTCTCATTCTCTGTCTCTGGCTGTCTCTCTGTTTATCTGTCTCTCTGTTTCTCTGTTTCTCTCTCTCTCTGTGTGTGTGTGTGTGTGTGTGTGTGTGTGTGTATTTGTGTGTTGTATGTATTATATGCATGTAGTGTGTGTGTGTGTGTGTGTGTGTGTGTGTTTTCAAACTCATGCACATGTGACTCAAGTTTGCATCAGGTGGCCCCCACTATTGCTTTCCATTTGAGCTTGTAGACAGGACTGTTACTAAATCCAAAGCTCACTGATTACCTCAACTGGCTGGCCTATAAGCTCCAAGAGTCCTCTTATTTCTATCTGACCACAGTTATGTACAACCACACCTGGATTTTCTGTGGATGATGGGATTCTGGTCCCAAATTCTCATCCATCCATCCATGGGATATATCTTACCAATGGAACCACCAGAAACTATTTTAAGTCATCATAATTTCATATATTTCTGAGTTATTTATTTCCCAAATCTATATTTTATTGGAAAGCTTATTCAAAGAACCCTTTGTTTACTTCCATCAACAGCAATAGGCCTACCAGGAGCGGATATTCATGTTCAATACATCTCTTTATACCAACTGTATGTACCTAAGATAATTATAACTCCTCCTCCACTGCACAAGAAGAGGTTGAAGGCCAGGTACTGTCTGTATTTCGTTAAGCTGCCACCAATTGCCACATGGCAGTTTGATTATAAATCTGTTCTTAACTGCTGTACTATAGAGAGAGTTGAAAAATACTTATAGGAAATGTGTGAAAGGCTATGATATGGTAAAGATTTGTAGATCTAAATAAAATATTATACTCTCTTCCTTCTGGTCCCTGTTAGACTCAGGATGCAGAGAGGACAGAAAACAATCCAAATAAGAATCAACACATAAATCAAGAACTCCATGTGGTGATAGAAGCTTACATCCCAGTAGTCAATAAGCAGAATCAAGAGGAATGTGAACTTGAAGTCAACCTAGGAGGTACAGTGAGAATGTTTGTGTGTGTGTGTGTATGTATGTATATTTGGTGTGTGTGTGTGTGTGTGTGTGTGTATGTATGTATGTATGCATTCCTGACTCCCAGGGTCCTGGCCTTGGACTCATGCACAATCCTGCCCCAGCCTTCCAAGCTATTGGGACTACAGGCCTGCACCCCCACGCCTGGCCATATGTATGTATTCCTTAAGCAGGAAGCCATTTGCTTAAGTCAGATGGTCTAGGCTCCAAGAACAGACAACAGAAACAATGGAAGTTTAGTATTCCTGTGTGGTCGGGTGGAAGGATTCTCATTGCTCTGGCTTTCTACACACAGGATTTTCCAAACATGTTAGGGCATCTTGAATTTGACCTATGTGCACACATCTGCCTGAAACTTGAAGAGCTCAATTACTATGTTAACACTAGGCAATTATAACTTGCAATGACATGATCAATAATTTGTTCTCCTGAGTTCCAAATTTGCTAGTATGTCCATAAAAATCCAAAGGTTTAGAGTTGATTATGAGAGAAAGAAAGCAGAGTTTGTCTTTCTATATGCCCGAGAAACCTCAGTCAAGATTATGTTTCTATATCCGTTAATTAGTTTGCTCATTTTCTAATTTCATTTTCTTCATGGCTGAATAATATTCCATTGTGTAAATGTACCACATTTTCATATCTCTTTGTTAGTTGATGAAGATCTATGCTATTTCTAATTTCTTAATATTATAAACACAAATAAATGAATATAGATGACCAGGTATCTCTATAGTAAGATTGAGAATATTTTGAATATATGCCCAAGATTGATATAGCTGGATCTTGAGATAGATAAATTCTCAGCTCTCTAAGAAATTGACGCACTACTTTCCATAGTGGCTGTAGTTGTTTACACTTCTTCCAGAAATCAATAAGAATTCTCATTTTCCCAAACCCTCAACAGCATCATCCATCATTTGCTTTATTCATCTTAATGATTCTCACTGGATGAAGTAAAATATTGAAATAGTTTTAAATTATATTTCCTGGTAACTAAGAATGTTGAACATTTTAAAAAAGTATTCTTCAGCCATTTGTATTTTATCTTTTAAGAACTCTCTACTTACTTTTATAACCCATATGTTTTGTTGTTTTTTTCAAGAAAGGGTTTCTCTGTGTAGCCCTTGCTGTTTTAAAATTGCTCTATAGACCAGTCAGGCCTTGAATTCAGAGATCTGCCTGGTTCTGCCTGCAAGCGCTGGGTTTAAAGATGTGTTCCACCACTGCCTGACCAGTCTATATACCCCGTTTTTTATTACTTTTTTTGGAATCCAATTGTTGCCTCCCTCCTTGTCCACCCTCCCACAGTTCCTCATCATATTCCTCCTGCCTCCTGTATTGAAGAAGATAACCCCTCCACCAGGCCTTCCCACTTCCTGGTGCCTCAAGTCTCTTCAGGGTTAGGCACATCTCCTACTGAGGCCAGACCTGGCAGTCCTCTGCTATATATGTGTTGGGGGCCTTAGACCAGCTCTTTTATACGGACTGGTTGGAGATCTCAGGGCTATGGATTAGTTGAAACTGCTGTTCTTTCTATGGGGTTGCCCCTTTCCTCAGCTTTTTCTAGCCTTTCCCTAACTCGACGGCAGAGGTCCCCAACTTCAGTCCAATGGTTGGATGTAAGTATCTGAGTCTATCTCAGTCAGCTACTTGTTGGGCCTCTCAGACGCTAGAGTCCTTATTGTAAGCATATCTCAGCATCAGTAATAGTGTCAGGCCTTGGAGCCTCCCCTTGAGATGGATTCCCAAGTTGGACCAGTCACTGGACTACCATTCCCTCAGTCTCTTCTTCAATTTTGTCCCTAAAGTTCTTTTAGAAAGGAACATTTCTGGGTCAGAATTTTTGACTATGGGATGGCAACCCCATCCCTGCACTTGACGCCCTGTCTTTCTACTGGAGATGAACTCTGTATGAGTTCCCTTTCACTGTAGGGCATTTCATCTAAGTTTCCTCCCTTTGAGTCTTGAGAGTCTCTCATCTCTCAGATCTCTGGTGTCCCCACCTCCCACTCCTGAGGTTGAGTATTTCCATTCATTCTACTGGGCCTGGCTCTCCTCCCATACCTGATCATGTGTCCCTTTCCCCTTCCCCTTCCCTCTCCCACTCAGGTACCTGCCTCCCACTGCCTCCTATGATTGTTTTCTCCTCCCTCCCAAGTGATATTGAAGCATCCTCATTTGGGCGCTTCAGCTTGTTAACCTTCTTAAGTTCTATGGATTGTATCCTAGGTATTCTGTACTTGTTTGGCTAATATCCACTTATTAGTGAGTACATATCATGCGTGTTCATTTGGGTAGGAGATACCTCATTCAGGATGATATTTTTGAGTACCATCCATTTGCCTGCAAAACTCATGATGCCCTTGTACTTAATAGCTGAATAGCATTGCATTATATCAATAAACCACATTTTCTATATCCATTCTTCATGTTTCCAGCTTCTGGCTATCACGAATAAGGCCACTATGAATAGTGGAGCTCTTGCCCGTGTGGTAGGGTGGGGCATCTTTTGGGTATATGCCTAAGAGTGGTATAGCTGGGTCTTCAGGTAGATATATTTCTGAGGGACCTCCTGATTGATTTCCAAAGTGTTTGCCAGTTTGCAATCCCACTAGCAATGGAGGAGTGTTCCTTTCTCCACATCCTCCCCAACATGTGCTGTCACCTGAAGTTTTGATCTTAGCCATTATGATTGGTGTATGGTGGAATCTTAGGGTCATTTTTATTTGCATTTCCCTGATGACTAAAGACTTTGAACATTTCTTTAAGTGCTCATCAGCCATTTGAGATTCCTATGTTGTGAATTCTCTATTTGGCTCTATATGCCATGTTTTGATGGGGTTGTTTGGTTTTTTTGGAGATTAGCTTCTTGAGTTCAGGTTAGTGAAGATTTTTCCCTAATTTGTAGATTGCTGATTTTTCCCACTGATGACATCCTTTGCCGTACAGAATCTTTTCAGTTTTATGAGGTCCCATTTGTCAACTGTTGATCTTAGAGCCTGAGTCATTGGAGTTCTTTTCAGAAAATTTCCCTGTGCCAGTGATTTGGAGGATCTTTCCCACTTTCTCCTCTATTAGATTCAGTGTATCTGGTTTTATGTGGAGGATTTATAACAGGCTCCTCCCCTCAAGGGTCAGGAATACACAAAGAAAAGGGAGACGATAAATTGAAATAATCAGAGTTGACTGTAGATGACTACAAGGGAATATTGTCTTCTTGACAAAACAGAGTTGATACCCATAACTCACAGAGACTGTGACAGCATGGACAAGTCATTCATAAATCCAAGCCAGACAAAAATCCCATCCAGGAGAAGAAAAAGTGGGCACAAAGCCTCACACCTATACAAGAAGATATTTGCAATTGATGGCTGCTAGTAGAGGGAAGGTAGGTTTTCTCCACTATAAATGACAATGGGCATATCACTCACATTGTGGGGCCAACATGAGAAGCTGGCCAACAGAAAATCAATTCTGTTTCATCGGGTGCCTTTGTTGTTATTGCTGGGCTTTGTTGTTTCCTGTCCTTTAGGTTTCTGTTCTGTTTTCTTCTTCTTAGTATGTTTTTTTTAGGTTTTTTTCTTTTGTTTTATTTTTTTCGAGAGAGAAATAGCATGAAGTTGGGTTGGGGTAAGGGGGTGGGTAAATCTGGAAGAACTTGGGGAAGGGCAAAATATAATCGAAACTTATTATATTAAAACTTTAAACATAATAAGAATGTAATAAAATTTTGAAAATGGCAGTCAAAACGTGCCCAGGATTTTGGAGAAATAAAATGGTCTTCATGAAAGCTGCCACTTGAAATAATGAAAAGGTAACACATGGAAACATATTCACTTTTAAGGGTTCCCATGCTGTAATCCATTTCAGATCCCCAACAACTTTCCAATTTAATACCCAGATTGGGTTGATCAGAACATCTCACATGAAGTCTCTCTTAACTCTCTCACTTGTCATATTGATCCTGCTATTACCAATAGCTTCACACCTAACATCAGACCAATGTAACCTAGACATATAAGGTCATTCCTATAACAGGGTAAGCTCATGTTTTTCTTAGGCTTGTTAGTCATGGTGATTTTTAATTCTATTTTTCAATTTGGTTAATATCCACATGGCCAGACTCCTTTCTCCAAAACATACATGCACACATATATGAAACACACATGCACACATATACAATGAATCTATTGGACTTCCACACCGAAAATTATTGAACCACAAAATAAAAGAATACTACTTGCAGAGCAGCCATCCATCTCAAGACATTTATGGGTTTCAGAGGAAACCAGAAATAATGTTTTATTTTGATAAGCCATTGAAACATTGATATTTATCTCTCATGATAGTAAACTTACCTTAAAGGTGTACAAGTTATTATTATCATTTTATATATGTAATAGAAAAGCAAATGAAACTCAAGGATGATATGAATTATTAGAACCACAATAAAGATCTTAGTAATCTGACTTCACTGCCCAAAAACTTTCTTAAGCTAAGTAGCAACATACTTAGTTCCAGGACCTCCTTTTTAAATTTCATATAAGTTATACTTCTGGATAAAACCAACAGGACTAATACTGAGTAAAAAGTATTCACCACTGTAGTTTACTTTTCTCTTAAATAAAAACCAAATCACTTGAGGCAAGTGAGACATGAAGCAGTAATTACAAGCTACAAAGAGGACATTCCAATTTCCGCTTGCTTCCTTGGTTCCTGTGGAGCGTGTCCTTAGTGCTTTGTGTCAGCTTTGTCCTAATAGTCAATCTTAATGCACATGAAAGTTAGCATCCCCAAGACATTCATAGAGCTGCTCATTAGGCTCTGAACACTGTGAGTCGGGACAGGAAGAGCTAATGAACCAACCACTAAAGGAATAATACAACAAAACTTCCTTAAGGTACCATTGTTTCTTCTCCTTTTTAACTTTATTCCATAATTTATTCCTTTGTGTCTGTGGTATTTTTGAGTGTGTGTGTGTGTGTGTGTGTGTGTGTGTGTGTGTGAGGGTGTGTGTGAGCATGTATAAATGCCATGTTATAAATGTGGATGTCTGAGGATAACTTGACAGATTTGGCTCTCCTTCCACAATGTTGGTCATGGGGTTTGGTTGTAGTACCTTTCATCTCAAAGCGGGTGGCTTAGATTGTTTTGTAAACTTATGTTATAAAATTCTAGGTATGATATACCTAGAATAGAGTACCAGAGAGCACTTGAGCAAAAAATACTATATTAGATGTATATTTCAAGCTTCTTAGTTCTTTCTTTCTTTCTTTCTTTCTTTCTTTCTTTCTTTCTTTCTTTCTTTCTTTCTTTCTTATTATTTTCTTTATTTACATTTCAAATATTATCCCGAAAGTTCCCTATACCACACCCCGCCCTTGCTCCCCTACCCACCCACTCCCACTGCTTGGCCCTGGCCTTCCCCTGTGCAGGGCCATATAAAGTTTACAAGACCAAGGGGCCTCTCTTCCCAATGATGGCTGATTAGGCCATCTTCTGCTACATATGCAGCTAGAGACTCGAGCTCAGGGGGCACTGGTTAGTTCATATTGTTGTTCCACCTACAGGGTTGCAGCCCCCTACAACTAATTGAAAAAGGATTTTTTACCAATCCTAAATCTGATAGAGGACTAATATCCAATATATACAAAGAGCTCAGGAAGCTGGACTCCAGAAATTCAAATAACCCCATTAAAAAATGGGGTACAGAGCTAAACAAAGAATTCTCCACTGAGGAATACCGAATGGCTGAGAAACACCTGAAAAAATGTTCAAGATCCTTAGTCATCAGGGAAATGCAAATCAAAACAACCCTGAGTTACTATCATTTTAAATTGGTACCTTTTCTTTATTCTCTTGTGCCACCTACTAAGCTGTACTGGAGCTTAGTTTCTTGATACTGGGGCTTTCTTGATCCCTTGACATCTGGTAATGTGTCCTACAATATGTCTGGCTAATAGAAAAGAGATGTCCTGCTTGGTTTGTTGGGGGGGGGGGTTGTTTGTTTTGGTTTCTGTAGGTCTTTGTTTGTTTGTTTTTTGTTTTGTTTGCTTGTGTGTTTTTGTAAGTTTGACACAAGATAGGTTCATCTCGGAAGAAGGTGCTTAATTGAAAATAATGCCTTTATCAGATTAGCCTGTGGACAAGTCTATGCATTTTGGTTTATTTTTGGTTTATTTTTTGTTTGTTTTCACAATGATTGGTGTGGGAAGGCCCAACTTAGATTAGGTGATGCTGCTTCAAGGGCAGGTGGTCATAGGGTGAGAAAATCATAAACTATAAGACAATACATAAAATCCATCAGTGGTTCTATTTTAGCTCCTGCCTTTAGGAGTTCCTGCCTTAGTTGTCCTCCATGACATGTTGGGATCTGAGTGAAACATATGCTTTTTCCCCTTCTTTCTTGTCAGTGTTTGTTGCAGCAACAGAAATTTAAGTGAAATGGGGAATGGGGGATCAGATACATTCTTTGCTGAAAGTTGAAATCATGACAAAGTGTTATCTTGGATCTTTCCCCAAGCATGGTTTAAGATACTAATCCCAACAGTCTAAAGAGATATGGGCGTGGTTGGGACAACTCTATGTTCCTATGTGTGCCCTACCAAAGAGATAATTTCATTATTTCTTAATTCTGTCTATGGCAACTTCTTTCTTATTCTTTCATTTGAATCAGCACTAGCAAAAGGCACCATAGAATTTTGTTCATTCTCTCACGAATTTCATCATATTGCCTGGCTAGCTGTCAGTAGTAGACTGGGAAAGGCTCAAAAGTTTTATCAGTTTCTAGAAATCATTCTTTTAGGTAAATCTAGATCCTCTTTCCTCTGGTGGTTGTTACACTTGCTCTAATATAAGGCATATACTTTGTTTTTGTTGTAAGAGTGAGGGCTTGCTATATCATTACCAGGATGAAGATTTGAAATAATTTTTACGTCTTCATCACAATCTCCAGTGACTCCTATGTAATGCTTTAAAATGGGGATGAAGGAATATTTGCTGAGTAGATGTGGGGGAAGAAACATTATCCTGGTGGAAGAATTGTCCTGTTATTATATGGAAAGTTGCTTTGATGCCTCTAAATTCACGATTAGGGAAATAATCCTCTAATCATGGTTCCTAGAGAAAACTGAAAGAGGTGACTCACACAATATTTTGCTGTTTTGTGTAATGTGAGAAGCACCAGGAAAACATAAATAAATTGTACTTCCTAAATTCTGGGTCACACACTGATCCTCTCCTTTTTCCCTCTCTACCAGTCTTCTGCGACATACATCATCCACAGTGATGACGCAGAGATGAGGACCAGTACTGAACTTTCTCAAAGCACTCCAATAAAAGGATATGGACCTGGGCATGGAACAGTCACACACCCATTCCATGGGAAAGACTCGGGAGTCAGTGAAGCTTGTGATGCATGGTTAATACGTCTCATCTACATGGATGGCAAGAACCCACATCCCTAGTGTGTATCTGGTTTTAGGCTATCTTCTCTACATATTAAGTTTGGTGACAAGCTGGGCTATAGAAAATCTTGTTTCAAATGAAGAATAAACAACAACAAAATTCACAATCTCAAGTACATGGGTGGTTACTCTTTGTAATGTCTTAAGTATAATATCCTTTTTTCATGTTATTATGGCTTAAAATGAGTAAATAATTGAGCCTCATTGTGTCTGATGCTAAAAATACTCTGTAAATAACATACACCTGGGGGCTAGGCCAGTTCCTAGTTTGCTTGTTGACGTTTAAATTCCACTGAGGCTTACATAGTTGGTCTGCACTAATACATAGTCTTCAGAGTTGAACTGAGACCTTAAACACTGATGGATTTTATGGTTTGCCTTTAATAGGCTATTCAAAATAGTTTAGTTCTCAGGGGAATATTAACAGTACAACCCTAAGAATACCTTAACATAACAAGTGTGTATTCATGTATACATGTGAGTATGTGCACATAAATGCAAGTGCCTGTGAAAGCCAGAAGTAATTGTTCAGTCTTCCAAAGCTTACTCCCCTGATGTGTGTTCTAGGAACTGAAGTATGTTTTTAAGCTCTGCACTATCTCTCCAAGCCTCAACATGTAGAGTTGTGGGGAAGGAATTATGCTTAATAAGTTACCTTGTCTGCAAACAAAGGAAGAAACAGAGAAAGGCCCCTCAAAAGGTTTAGAGGCAGGACAGGACTGGGAGAAGGAAGGAAGCAAGAAAGAAAAGGAGGAAAAAGAGAAAAGATCTCAGATAGATAGCATTAAGAGGATGCTCTAATGCATGAATCACTAGAAATGGCCATAATGTAAGTAGGAAGTCTTGGCTTCTTAGGATTTACCTGCTTGTGTCTGTCTGTACCAGGATGAATTCAGAAGCATGATCTTTAGACCAACATGTGACTTTTACTTGTGATTTAGCCTGTTAACTGTCAGTTTTTAAGCACTAACATATGTCATAGCAACTCATGATTTTCATTTCTAGATGATTCCTGTGAAGGCCACTCGGAATAAATCCTCTAATAAATCAAGATGTGAACCATCATCTTTTCATCAACACATGTTCCAACTCCAATCCTTTCCTGAACTGTTGAGTTCCAGCATCAGGGATGCATCTTCATACCATGAAAGCCACCTGACCACAAGCATTCTCTTTGCTGTGCTGCAGGCTCTGCATTCTTCTGATATGACACTCTCCCACACTCTTCCACTGTCTGAAATTTCAGCTGCATATTAGTTACATTGCATTTATGGAAAGCATAGTCAAGGGTTGACTCCACGCTGTGTCGATTGTCCGCTCCTATAAAGCCACTGTGTCTGTAAGTCCTTATCTAACTATGTCTATAACTCTAGGTCACTACCAACACTTGTCAGTTATTCTGCATTTATACTGATGACTATGAATTTAACAAATACTTCAAATTCACTATGCATTTCCACTTCCTCTAATAAGGCAAGCATAGTAATTGTTCAAGTAATAGATCAATGATAGTTTTGAGTAACAGTAGTTCATTTAGATAAATTAAAGCAAAATGATAATGACCAACTATTAAGAGTTTAAACATACTCATTAACATAGTATTTTACTACTAGATTGAAACTGTGTACCTTTATTTATAGCTGACAACAGAATTTTGAAGTTTTATTTTAATTTTGTATCCTTTAAAACAGTGTCATCTGTCCCAGGCTGTATACATAGGTAAAGATGACCTTGAACTTCTGACCCTGTTGCCAGCCTTCCCACTTTAAGCAGTGCCAAGGACTGAACTCAGAACTTCATTAAAATTAGGTAAGCATTCTACCAACAAAACAATATCCATAGCTCTATGAATAAATTTGAAGCCATAAAAGTGCCCATTTGCTGACCAGTCACAAATAACTTTGTTTTCAAGATCTATCTTTGCTGAAACAATACCTGCAAAGAGTGAAGCATTGAGTATTTATATTTGATTTTAATAGGTAGTGCCTAATAACATTCGAACCTACAGTGATCCTGAGAGGTGAAACAAGAAACTAGGACTCATGGTCTCCAAATACCTAAATCCTGTTTAAGTCAAGTATCCTGGAATTATTTAAATAGGCCAATAAAATCTCCACATGTAGATAGAGCAAGCTCCTGGATGCTATAAAATGCAAATCCTCTCTTAAGAAAACAAGCAAGTTGAAGTGCTTTTGTAGCTGTGGATCATGCTGTCAGGATTTTAATGTTCTAATAACCCAATTCTAATGAGTTCTTATGATTTATTCAGTAAGGACTAAATGCTTTTTTAATCATGACTTTGATAGCTAATACAGCAAAATATGTGTCCCAGTAATTATGAAACTCTACAGAGAGATGCCATTTAGCTCTCATCATTAGGTAACCAAAAAATAATTTTTAAATACAATTACTTCTTTAAAAATTCACCATTATAAAAATTATTTTATTTTTAAACTGAGCAATCTTTTAAATTTTTCCAAAATAGTCTGTAATGTACTCTTTCTCTTTTGTCAGATAAAAATCATTGTAGTTGTAAAAATGATCATGCTGATGAAGTCATGGTAACAGATTCCATTTTTGTGCATGGAATAATGCTAATGGATGGGGATAGAGAATTTAACACTAAATCCTTCACTATCAGTCTCAAACTTCCATATTTTCTATGGATATCTATGTATGTATAATCTTATTTCCCCTCCCTGATAGTGTGGTTTTATGAGTGCCAAAAGCATTTGCATAGCAGTCTTCTTTTTAATGCTTATTTTAGCCACATCTACTCTAATAAATAAAGATTATAATTACACTAACTGACTCTTCAGATGGCCATGAGATAGTTGCAGAGAAATATAATTACTGTGAGATGGACTATTGGGCTGTGAGCCAATGAGCTATAGTAGTTACATTTTATGTAAGAAAGCATGAATCCATCAAATAACAGTTGAAGTACTTGTGAAATTATTGGAGGTGAGTTGATGTATGTGTTAAATTTACTGAGTTCTTTTTTTTGTTGTTGTTAGAATCATAATCAAACATGGAATCACCTTTATTCATCTTCAGTTCTGAGTATTGTAATAGGCACTGGAAATGTTGATATATGAGCTTTTAAAAGATGTTTAGCAATTGATTGTGGAACTGCAGATGTGATTCCTGATGTCTAGTCTAGAAGGCAAGGGAAAGAAAGAATGCATATGTTAAAGCATTCTGTCTGGATTCTGTTTCACATAACTCTATAATGCCTGCATTGTCCTCTTGGGAAATTTTAATAAAGCTTATATAGTTTGTATTTTTGATCATATACGCATATGTATATATGTACATATATATATATTTTACATGCATATGAACACTGTAACCTAATCAGATAGTACATACAATATCTGAGAAAGATTTCCAAACCTGCAGAGGGTTTATAATCAGAGCATCATTTGTCTGCAGAGCTGTTCCTAATATGTGTTTCTTCTGATCTACCACGGTTTGTGCAATGCCTCACTGACATGACTTGTTATGCTATGTTATTTCACATTGTTAAACATTGCTCATGTCCTTTAACATTCTTTACATGATAGGGCTGGAAAGATTGCTCATCAGGTTTTAGAAGAGTCAGGTTCAGTTCTTAGCATCCACAGGCCATGACACAACAATTTGTAACTACAATTTAAGGGAATCCATATCTCTTTCTGACCTCTAAGAACTTGTGCTTGCATGTAGGAGCATCAGGAGCATGTTTTTGTGCATTTGTGTGCGTGTGTATACACACACACACAATTATTTTACATTTTTATTGAAAATAGAATTTTTCTCATAAAATACATATTCTAGTTTCCTCTCCCTCTATCCTTTTCAGTGCCTCCCTACCTCCCTCCAATCCCAATCTACTCCCTTTCTGTCCCTCATTACAAAACAGGTTTCTAAGAGATGATAATAAAACAAAATAAGATTAAAAAAAACCTAATACACCAGACACACCTAACACACAAAACAAACAAAAGGAAAGGACACCAAGAAAATGCATGAGAAACAAATATTGACCCAGAGACCCAGTTTGTTTCCACACTGGAGAATCCAGTAAAATAACTAAACTGGAAGCCATCATATATGTACAAAAGACCGATAGGGTAAACAGAGAGAATATAAATGAGATAAAAAATTTAAATTAGATTTAAAATATCCCGATGATATTATGAGACAAGGAACCTATTGAATTCATATGTATGACAATTTTGTTGACTTCTTGGGCCTCAATTCCTTGGTGACCTCCCTCCCCTCTGGTTCTTGTATTGTTTCTACGTCATTTTGTGTAGGGTGCCTGTGAAAATAAGAGTCATCCCATTTAGGACTAAATGTTCCAGTGTCTCTCACTTTCTGCATGTTATCAGTCTGTGGGTCTCCAATTATTGTCATGGAGGGAAACCTAGTGGACATGATGCTGGGGAAAGATTCCACAGTTCTACATCTAGATCCACATGCAGCAGGAAGAGAACATGACACTGGGCCAGGATTGAGCTTCTAAAACTTCAAAGTTTACCTCACAGTGGTAAATTTTCTTCAAAAAGGCCACCCCATACTCCAACAAGGCCATACCTCCAATAATGCCACTTCCTTATAACTGTATAGGGGCCATTTTTCTTCAAACCCCCACAATAGGAGAATGTCAATATTAGTTATTTTGTTGCTCTTTTTATTAAAGAATAAAAAATTTAATTTGAAACTGATTTTGTTATAGATAGAATTTTACCACTTACTAAACAGGAAAGCAAATTTGCATATTAATGAGATGACATGACAGTTTACTTTTACATAAAGAAGAAAGTCTTGGCTTGATACTGCAGGATATTTCTAGAAAGGATCTTAGGGGTTGTTCAGTTTTTATTGGTACATTTTTTTTTCAGATCAGTAAGTAGTATTTGTTTTCCTCTAGGACCCTGGCTATCTAGTTTCAGGTTCTTGGTCACCCAAGCAATGTTGCATATAGAGTCCATGTCCTGGAGTGGGCCTTAAGATCTGTTTATGGGTGGGTTGGTGAGTGGGGGTGGGGGGAGGATAGGGAGTTTTCAGAGGAGAAAACAAGAAAGGAGATAACATTTGAAACGTAAATAAAGAAAATATCTAATAAAAAATCTGTTTATGCTACTTCCTTGATGAAATGGTTGAAATGGTATTACAATTCGGTATTAACAAAATCTCTAAAAAAGAAAACATGAGAAATAAAGTAACTAAGTGAAGACAGGATTTAATTTTCCAAATATTCATAAATGTAAAACCTGTGAGTAAATGAGAGAAAAATTTTCATATGCTCCACTAAGGTGGCAGAGTTTTAAATGTGTACTATGGTTCTGTAAACTATAGCTATATTTTAAAGTTATACTTAAGTATTGGTGTTTTCTCCTCTATAAAATGCTTTCTCGTTAGGCAAATACAATTAGTCAATTCAATTTCTATTAATACATTTGAACATTATCTATTATTTTATTTCATTCCCTCTTCTTTGGATTTTTTTTTTATTCCAGTGACACTATTTTCTTTTAAAATAAGTTCGTAAAGGTAATTTGGTGATATGTTCTGAGTTGGACCTCATTTTTAATTATCTTTATTTCAACACTTGCTCAAAATGGATTAAAATGATAAATTATTATTTATACACACACACAGAAATGCACATACAAATACACACATATACAAAATCTTCTGTATGACATTTAGTAGTCTATTTCTTATTAATGGAGTAGCTGCAGGGTTTTGGTTTTTGTTTTTATAGTGTCTTTGTTAACTGTTTATGAGTTTTCCATATTAGACTTGAACATATTTTGAATAATGACAGGGTTCAGGAAATCATTTGTTTGCTGTATAATATATCATCTTTCAAATAATATCTACTTGATAATACTGATAGTTAATCATGGAGACCAAGTCTCATATTTAAAACATTAAAATAGTGTGTGTGTGTTTGTGTGTGTGTGTGTGTGTCTGTGTCTGTGTGTGTCTGTGTCTGCATCTGTGTTTCTATGTGTGTATATGTGTTCTCAGAGGCCAGAGTAATGCACTATTTCTCTGGAGCTAGAATTTCAGGCAATTATGTATAGTGTAGCACAGGTGCTGGGAGCCAAGCATGGATCCTTAGTAAGAACAGTAGGTACTGTTAACCACTGGACATTTTCCCAGCCCCATAAGTCTCTTTTTTATACATCATAAATTTTAGATTCTATGGCAGTCAATAATAGTAAAAAGATAATGTAATCCATTTGTGAACGCTGTAAGATTTTATTATATTTAAGTTAATTGCACACAAATAACTGGAGAAATTACATACAATGCGATGATTTCTCTTGGGGAGGAAGCCAGTGCCAATCATGTTCTCCTCCATAATGCCTGGATTAATAATCAGGCCACACAAATGGATGTATCTGGAGGATATCATCCTTAGTGAGGTAACCCAATCACCAAAGAAGTCACTAGATATGCACTCACTGATAAGCAGATATTAGCCCAGAAACTTAGAATACCCAAGATACATTATGCAAAACAGAAGAAAACCAA
>NC_034605.1:29941883-29954642 GCF_900095145.1 Mus pahari | reverse complement strand
GAGAGGCCCCTTGGTCTTGCAAACTTTATATGACCCAGCACAAGGCAAGGCCTGGGCCAAGTAGTGGGAGTGGGTGGGTAGGGGAGCAGAGGTGGGGGAGAGGGGTATAGGAAACTTTCGGGATAGCATTTGAAATGTAAATAAAGAAAATTAAAAAAAATAAAAAAAAATAATCAGGCCACACATACCTTTGTACATTTCTATTTCATAGTACCATGAAAACGTTTACCAGTTCACCGTAAATGAATTAAACATGTTTTTTGAAAGTAAAATAAGCACTCAAATACAAATGATAGTGTCAGGTGTCTGCTAAGGAGACTCAATGTGCAATTCTGCAATTGTAGATTCAGAACCAGTTTTAAAAGAAAAAATATTTCATGAATACTTGCTATTGTCTGGTGTAATATATTGATGATGAACAATATTACTATAGATTCACTGTCAGAAGTTTAATGCCCAGTTATCTAAGCCAAGATACTTAGACAGACTCAACCAAAATAAAGCCAAGAAAACATTGACTCAAATGGACAGTTTCAGTCTTTTGTATTATTTTTCTATAATATAAAGAGAGGCTCCACCCAGGAGAGACTTTAGATATTATGTCTCCACTTCTCATCTGTCAGGGAGGAAAGTGACACCCGCAGTGGCTGGATGAGTGAATGAAAGGCAGTGAAGCATTCTAACTTGGTAGTTGAAGATTGGAAACTCATTGGCCATCACGTACCTCTCATTTATTCTTCAGAATTCCAGAAGAAAACAAAAGTATTAACTTTCTCGTGCTTGAAAAATATTAACATATGTCATTTTAATGAGTTCCTGGGAAACATCAGTCCCCAACATCTACAGACAGAAAACCTATGGACATCCACAACCACTTTGTAAAATGGCACAGCATTTTAGCGTAATTTCTGAATAGCCTCTTATGAGGCTAAAATTGGGTCTTGGTGACACAATTGTCATTTTGGAAATGGTTTGATTGGGAAATAGTCATGGAAAAAAATTGTAGATATTTACTAAAAATTCAGTTGTACTTTTTTTCCTGGACATTTTTCTGTGGTTGATTGAATCCATGGAACACAGGGGAGGATCCTTCTTTCTTAGTATTCCATGTTGGTATTGAGATATATACATGTCTCCTAAAATGACCAAGGTCTTGGTGGTATGCAGTTATCTCAAAGAACCTTGCATGATTTGTTTGTTGTCTGTTACTTAAAATATTACTGTAAGTAACTACAATAAAAATGTGATTTTCTTGATTTTTTGTTTAACTTAGAATGACATAGCAGGCTTAAGGTTAAAGAGACTTGATTTTACCAAAAGTCTTTAAAATTAGATTATTAGTCTAACAATCATATGTAGATTTTTAGGGAGAATCTTTGAACTGAAAGAATTATCAGCACTTTGAAGAGTTTTAGGCCTCACCAGAAGAATGTTTTCCTAAAAATATCAGCCAATTTTTCTTCTTCCAAGTCTACATCTGTAAGTATCATATTTATTACATGTATATAATATATAATCTATATTGTGTGTGTGCCCTATGTACATATTGGTATGTGCATAGGTGTGAATGTACCTGTGTGCACAGGTCATGTCAGTGTAGGTCTGAAGTCATATCAGGATGATTCCTGGATAGTTTTTCACCTTTATTTTATTATATTTATTTTGAGGCAGAGTCTCTCCATGAACCTGTAACTAATAGATTCAGCTAGACTGGTTGGCTTGTGGAGCCCCAAGGTTCCAGTCCTACCTGCTCTGGTCTTACAAAGGCACCCCACATGGCCTATTTTTGATGTGTGTTTGTTTGTTTTTAATGTGTATGGGACTGAGCTTAGGGCTTTATGCTTGCTTAGTAAATCTATACTCACTGAGTCAACACTCTAGCCCCTAGTGGGTTTTGTTTGTTTTTTGTTTATTTTTGTTGTTAACTTGAAGCTTTTAGTCTTTGATTTTGTAAACAATTTTATTATTGTCTCATTAAAACATAGAGACAATTATTTGATAACTTCAGTTTTCTTAAATTTCTTCTGCTGTTCCTAAAAGAAGATATAGTTTTATAGAGAAGGCAATTGTAAGGAATCTAGAAAAATAATTCCTAAATCTCCTTAGAAATATAATTATTTTTCCACTTCCTAACTACTAAAATAATTATAAATAAAGGCCATATTTCATATGAATAAAAACTATTTAGAATATGCTTGAAGACTTTATTTTCTTACATTGTAGATGATGTTGTCACCTAATAAGCTTCATTTTTGCTTCCTAGGCACTTAGTTTAAGCTAACATACTTCGTGAGTGTTTCATAAGTGCCTCAAGAAGTTTATGGAAATATGAAATAGGGAGTTTAACTATTATAACTATATACCAGTTATAACTATTTTCATAAAGTGGACTTTTTCTCATAGAGATGACCATCTGCTGTAATGAAGGGTTTAAGTTCCCAATGCAAAGTCATTATGTTCTCATGCTAGCCATAAGTATGTAGGTGAATTTGAGTTATTGACATCTACAGTGGATGATCCCCAACTGGTTTTGCTTGTTTCTTCATTTATTCATTCACTATATTTTGACACTCTACTTAGTTCACTATAAATTCTGGAAAATAAATTGAATATGAAAAGCATTATCTGCCTTCTTAAAATTAACTGCTGTCCAGGAAGGTCAACCCAAGAATAGGTGCAGTGGTGGACTGTGGAGAGGATGCAGGCCTTACTACAGCACTTAGAAAGGGTGATGTAGTCTCTGATTGGTGGGTAAGTCCCTGGTTGCTTTGAGGGGTCCAGTTGGTTGATATTGTTGTTCTTCTGATTGGGTTGCAAACCCCTTCAGCTCCTTCAATCCTTTCTCTAACTCCTCCATTGCGGTCCCATACTCAGTGCAATGGTTCGCTGTAAGCATCTGTCTTTGTACTTGTCAGGCTCTGGCAGAGCCTCTTAGGTGACAGCTATACCATCCTCCTGTCAGCAAGCACTTCTTGGCATCGGCAGTAGTGTCTGCATTTGGTGTCTGTATATGGGATGAATCCCCAGGTGGGGCAGTCTCTGGATGACCTTTTCTTCAGTCCCTGCTACACACTTTGTCCCCATATTTCCTTTAGAAAGGGTCCATTCTTTGTTAAAAATGTGGAGATGAGTGGGTAACCCCATCCCCCAACTGGGTGCCTTGCCTAACCTCTGGATATGGTCTTTTATGTTTTCCCTCCCCTCTGTTGGACATTTCAACTAATCTCATCCCTGTTGGGTCCTGGGAGCCTCTTGCTTTCCTGGCATCTGGAACTTGCTGGTGGCTACCACCTGTTCCCCATCCCCCATTGCTACATACCTCTGTTCAAATTCCTGACCCTCTGTATATAATCCTCATTTCCCATACCTAGGACCCCATGGCTCTAGCCGCATATGTGCATATGTAGCAGAGGACGGCATTGTGAGGCGTCAATAGGAAGAAAGGCCTTTGGCCCTGTAAAGGCTTTATTCACTAGTGAAGGAGAATACCTGGGCACCTGGGCGGTAAGGATGAAGTGGGAGTGAGTGGATGGGAGGGGGGGCACCCTCATAGAAGCAGGGGGAAGAGGGATGGGATATGGGTTCCAGAGTGGAAATGGTAAAGGGGATATTATTTGAAATGTAAATACATAAAATATCCAATAAAAAGAAATGATCTGAAATCAATATTTAAAAGATATGTCTGCACTTCCATATTAATGCAGCAGAAATCACAATGCCCAAAATGTGAAATCACCATAAATGTCAATAAAAATATGGTGTATATATAAAAAAGAAAGAAAGAAAGAAAGAAAGAAAGAAAGAAAGAAAGAAAGAAAGAAAGAAAGAAAGAAAGAAAGAAAGAAAGAAAGAAAGAAGGAAGGAAGGAAAGAAAGAAAGGGTGATGTGTCTGGAGTGACCAAGAGCTTTCCTACGTGAATACCCCCTTAAAGAGTGACATATGAATAGCAGTGGGTAGTATAGTCATTAAAATGTGATAAAGAGGAACTTAAACTGTACTCCTCAAAATACGACAATAAACTGAGCTCAGAGTGCTTGAAAGTCAGCTTTTTTTTTGTACAATTCCTGGAGTATGCAAAAGGAGACTAGCTGTCTTCAATCCAAAACAACACTGGGTTGCAAAAGTAAACAGCAGAAGCGTGCCTTTTCCTACAGTCTCAAAGAACAAATTATATAGGAGCAAAACAAAACAGAACAGCTTACTTCTCCCATTCTACTTCTAAGGATACACTTTCCTCTCTTTCCTTAGCTTATGCTACAGCCCTCTCCCCACCCCAGTGAAACCATGTATTGTGCATTTTTATGGATCCTAGCCAGAGTTTGCTGGGCCTTGAAGTGCCACCTCTCAGGTTTTCATCTGAAATTCTGCTCATGCTATGGAACTCAACATAAATTTTCAGTATTTATTTTTTCCTATAAATGTAATTCCTACAGAGCCCTTCTGGACACTCCCAAATGGCTCTTCTGACATCATGAAAAACCCAGTGCAAGGGGCACCCCCTGAGAGCAGGACAATACCCAGAACTATGTGCAGAAAGCAGCTGGAGCTAATCTAAAGTGAGAGCAAAGGTACATGTAATATGTAATATGTAATATGTAATATGCTAACAGGCATCAATCCTCACTCCTCTCTCCTTTATCCTGTATCTTTAGCATATCTTTTACCTTGAGGTTTATGCCTGAACTCAGAAAACATCTAGTTGAGTGAAGCTAGGGAGAAATGAAACATGCTGATTGATAAAATTTAAATTGCTTATTCATCTGTCCCAAGTATCCTGTCTAGGAACTAGACTTTAACAAATATGAGTAAGTATTAAAGAAAACACTTATATGCACGTGTTGGGGAAACAAAAAGGCCAACAATAGAAGATAATACACAGAGGAATTCCTAGCATTATAATGCTACACTCGGAAAACTGAATGTAGCAAAGAAACGTGACTCATGTTCATTATTTGCAGCAACACAAACACCCAGCATTTGTGGGTGGCACAGTGGAGAAGGTTTCTTCAATGACTGTGTGTGATCTTAATACACTGAAAGATAGTGTAACCCTTTAACGACTTTATTACATCTTCAAATACATTTATTCCATTTGTGTTAGAGTTCGAGGGATATTTGAGGAAGAAGCCCACTTCTCTTGTAATCTAATCGCAGTTCTTTCTTTGTATTATTCTATTTTATAAGAATTGATAAGCTTATGAGAAGGGAGAGCTCCTGAAGTGATGGATATAGAGAGAGAGAGAGTGAGAGAGGAAAAACACCAACCAAACAATCAACGCGTCATTCTATTGAATATATCCTCTTAGAAAGAGCAATTTATAACTCTTATGTTGTTTAATCCCTCCTCAAGTCAGCAGCAGCTACAAAGGCAAGATGATACATGTCCTCTCTTTTCATTGAACAAGCTCACGTTCAGAGATGTCAAGTGACTCTCTCAAGGTAAAAAAATGCATGCAGGTGATAGACTCTGAACGTGAGGTGCAGATATGAATATCTACGAGCTGATATGGGGGCTGTGTGTTTCCACCCATCTCAATTACAAAGGAGCTGCAGATCTTAATCGGGAAGCTGAGCAGCGACCATGCAGTAATCATGGCTCATCCGTTTTCTTCTGAGGCAGCTACTTGTTTTCAGAGCTGTGCTGTCTGCTATTGAACCTGAGGGTCCATCCTGCCCCAACCAAATACTACATGCTCTGCTTGGGGTGAGCCATCTTTCCAGATTCCAGCAAGAGTACATGGTTGGTCAAATACCTCAAGGAAGATGGATACTCACGGTTTTTGCCACTAATTTTCCTAATGGTGCATACCCACATTGAGAGTGTTTACTGTTCTGCAGAGCTTTGCTTTAGAAGATATTTTAAACCTCGTTGGATCTATCCTTGTATAAGTCCACATTGACTTCCTTGATGCTGGCTGGGCATCTCCACATTATAAGGTGGTACCATCTTATCCCTGGGGTTTCCTTACCTACCCATATTCTAGCCAAATGCCAGCAATTTTGACCTGTGTAACTACCATGACTTTATGAGAAGCAAGTTAAATTAAACTTTAATTTGCTTAGCTTTGATTAAACATTGTGTCACTGTATAGCTCTGAAGAACCTAGAACTATTAAGTAGACCCGGTTAACCTTCATATTGCTGTCATCCAATTGCTCTGCCTTCCAAGTGCTGAGACTGCTGGTATGTTCCACTATGCCCAGAAAGACAAAGTAAATTTTTCAATGAGTAAAAAAAGAAAAAAAAAAAAAGCGAAACCTCAAGAGCATCTTGTCCTCAGGTAATTGGAAATAAAACAACAGCAGCTGTAACAACAGTATGACCTGTCAAGTTCCCAATTATGTTCTCTCCAAGTTCACCTGGAAAACAACACATGAAGACAGAAAGGTGACACCAGCAAATAGTGTCCAACAAATAGAAACAGCAAGCTTCCTCTGCCTTTGTTGATACAGGAAATTTAACAACTCTGTCATTGCTAAGCTCGAGCCAGTCATTGCTCAGCCTCTATTAGTGTTGGGTATCATGACTGAGTCACACAACAGCTTGCTGCAGACACCAATTGCTATAAATAATTCCACAAAATGTGCTAGGGCAACTGGCTTAGGCAACATAAACATTGACCATCATCATAATAATTGTAATTTATACTGGCATAAAGCCCTCCCTCATGAAGCATTTATAAGAACTGACTATTTCTGTCAAATTTGTCCTGTTTCAGTTATAGCCATGACTGCTGCTTAACTCTGGCACAAGATGAGAAACTAAAAAGTATAACTTGTATTTGTGTAAGTGAAGTTCAATTAACTCTCTAGAAAAGGAAACTGATTTTAAAGAAATTTAAGGAAATGACTTGCAAATATTTCAAATAGCTGGGGTTTATGAGAGGAATGAGTCATGGTTTGAGTGTGACATGTCCCAGTACAGTCATGTGTTTGAACACTTGCTCTCCAGCCAGTAGTACTGTTTGGGAAATATGAGGAATTTTTATGAACCTTGTTGAAGGATATGGGTCACTGAGGGTAGTTTTTGAAGTCTCATAGCTCCACCTCATTTCCATGTATTCTCTAACTGCAGATGCAGCGTGATCAGCTGCTTTCTGCTACAGCAGTCACTCCCTCTTTCTATAATGGAAGGTGTATTGGCTAGTTTTGTGTCAACTTGACACAGGCTGGAGTTATCACAGAGAAAGGAGACTTTAGTTGGGGAAATACCTCCATGAGATCCAGCTGTAATGCATTTTCTCAATTAGTGATCAAGGGGGGAGGTCCCCTTGTGGGTGGTGCCATCTCTGGGCTGGTAGTCTTGGATTTATAAGAGAGCAGGCTGAGCAAACCAGAGGAAGCAAGCCAGTAAGGAACATCCCTCCATGTCCTCTGCATCAGCTCTTATTTTCTGACCTGGTTGAGTTCCAGTCATGACTTCCTTGGTGATGAACAGCAGTATGGAACTGTAAGGTGAATAAACCCTTTCCACCCCAACTTGCTTCTTGGTCATGATGTTTTGTCCAGGAATAGAAATCCTGACTAAGACAAATTGGTACCAACAGAGTGGGTATTCCTGTGACAACCTGACCATGTTTTGGGGAGGACTGTTAGAAGGACTTTGGAACTTTGGGCTAAAAGATCCATTTGGTGTTAAGAGCTCTGTCAGGTGTTGAGAGGAGCTTGGAAGATAATGTTGAGAATAGTGCAGAAGATGGCTTTTAAAACTTCATAGGGAAGATTAACGACTTCTTTCAGGGCCATTGCTATTTTGATTGGAAGATTCTGTGGTTCTGGTTAGCTGGGGCTGAAGAATCAGCTGTGATTAATAAGATACCAGAACTACTAAAGCAAAACCTTTGTATTACTGGGACTATTGATGCTGGTTAGCTGAAGCTAGGAAACTGGCGGTGATTAAGAAGAGACCAGCATCATTGAGGTGACATCTGGGAAGTGTTTTCTGATAGCACAGAGACTGTGTTCAAGAGATAGCCAAGGTTGTATCTTGTGCTGTGGCTGGACTTGGTAATGTGTAAGAGTTACTCAGGTGGTACTGGTTTTGAAGGCATGAAGGGTTCATGCAGAGTAGCTGAAGCTTGGCACTGTGAGAGACCATGGAAGCCCATTGGTGAAGGTACAGCCTCACTCAAAATTGATGGCCCAGGACTGAAGGGGTCATGCAATGTTTTGGAGATGCCAGGACCATGCAGTGACCACCAAGAACAGCAGCAGCAGTGAACTACAAGCAGCTGGAGCATAGAAAACAACATGTGTACTACAAAGGGCATGGCTGGAGAAGAGGGGCAAAGAAGATCATGAGTTGGATCCCAGATATTGGATGGTTGGAGACTGATTTTTTGCTTTTGATTGTGACTGTGCCCTGATATTTTTCCCTCTTGAAAGGAAGAAAGTATTTTAGTGGAGCCCACAGTTAAGAGACTTTGTGTTTTAAAAGATACTGGACATTTTTAAAGGGATTGAACTTCTATTACGTAAAGACTGTGGGACATTTAAAATTATTTACATCTTGGGGATGACTAAGACACCAAGGGTTGAGGCTTACTAGTGATGTGTTTGTGTTTCAAGTTGATAAGGGGTCAATTGTACTGGCTAGTTTTGTGTCAACTTAACACAGGCTGGAGTTATCACAGAGAAACGAGCTTCAGTTGGGGAAATGCCTCCGTGAGATCCGGCTGTAAGGCATTTTCTCAATTAGTGATCAAGGGGGGAGGTCTCCTTGTGGGTGGTGCCTCTCCGCTGGTAGTCTTGGGTTCTATAAGAGAGCAAGCTGAGCAAGCCAGGGGAAGCAAGCCAGTAAAGAACATCTCTCCATGGCCTCTGCATCAGCTCCTGCTTCCTGACCTGCTTGAGTTCCAGTCCTGATTTCCTTCAGTGATGAACAGCAATGTGGAAGTGTAAGCCGAATAAACCCTTTCCTCCCCAACTGCTTCTTGGCCAAACCCTGACTAAAACAGGTAGTAGCCCTTGAACTGTAAGTCAAAAATTAAACTTTTCTACTCTTAATTTTCTTCATGCCAAGTAAAAAATTTTGTTATAATAACAATAGAGAAATACAGTAACAACAAAATATTTTCATTTTCATGTTCAAGTACACATAGCTGTTATTCTCTCAGTATAGGACTCTATTTGTCTATGATTTGAAGATTAACTTTACTTATAAATATCATACTATGCCATTATATCCAATTGGTTCCTTTGTATGATTCCTTTTCTTACACATGCCACAAAATTTGAAATTCAATTATATTACAAAATAATTGACTACAAAGATGTCTTTCTACTATTTTTTTACATGAAAGATTTCTGCTTGTTCACCATATAAATACCTTCCCTTTATTGGGTTGGTAAAATCAATGTAGAAACAGGTCATTGTATTTCTCACTAATAAAAAATTTAGCCACATATGACTCTGGAGTTCTGCTCTCAATCATCAACTCTTTATTTATACAAAAGTTTCAAATGAATATTCTTATATTTAAGTTTCTCTCCCATATCGTTCAGTATCTTTTCCCCCTCTCCATTATGACAGTGTCTTTTAATAGAGAGCAAGGATGTTCATAGTTAACCAAAAAAGCACATCGTTTATTGTACTGGTTACATGTGCTCTTTTCATACCCTTGGCCATAATGGAGAATCCAGCCAAAGTAGTACACAGCTCTTTTCATCTTCTATAATCATGTTTTTTGTTTTTTTTTTTTTCTGAATTTTCTTTCTCTTGCGCACTCCTTTTTAATCTCCTAAATTAACGTCTTCTAGAGCTACTTCTTGAGAGGAGGNCTGTAACGTCTTGCCTTCTGTATTTCAGTGCCATCTTAGGCAATTATCTGCTATCATGTGGTTTTAACACCACGTGGGCAGTCTTCTGACTTCTAAATATTTCATTCATCTCTGTTCCTTGAGTTTCAGATTACTTCATCAACCATTAATTGTTTCAGGAAATATTAAAAAAGAATGGCAAGTTCCTGCATTATGCTAGGCATTGGTGGGCCACATGGCTCCATCTGAGTTTTGTCATCTCAGCAGACTCTCTGGACCTGAGCTACAAAATCTCTCCACCCAGTTTGCTAAGTTCCCACTGTCAGGTTGCTGCCACAACAGCCCAATGCTTCAAAAGCCCCATGGCCTTTGTGGTGCATATCAGGAAAACCCATGCTTTGCCAATATAGTTTTCTCTCTGGAACCCAATCAAGCCACTGTGTAAAGAAAAACACCACATCTTGTGAGCCTTATTAAAACTAAATCCAGTGGAAAGTCTTGGTGGATTTGCCACAAGTCAGGAAACACTAGTAGCTACATCTTGTATTGTAGCTATCCCAGTCCAAAAAGCCTCTAACTCTCTCCTGCTTCCTCTTTTCCTTCGCCCAACCCAGAAGTTCTGCCTACTCACCTAATGATTGGCTCTTTTATTCACTAGGTGATGGTTCACAAGATGTCACCTGAGTAAGTGACTCATTTCTTGTTCCAGGCAACCCCTCCTGGGGTACCAGAATTAACATCAAAATACAAACACCACCAGGCCATCCACAACAATTGACAAGTGCCCCATGTAAACACAATGGAGTTATAACTTACTAAATTGATCTCTTATTTCTATTGCCTCCCTAAATCTTTTATGAATAATTCCAGCAAGCAGAAATACAACTAATTTTTTTCCAGCCAAAATTCTCCAAATAAATCCACATCTATCAAGATTATAGTCTACTTCCTCTGCAAAGTTCAGCTTTTTCTATTCTTACCATTCCAGTCCAAAACATCCTTTCATGTAAACTTGAGAAAGTTATATTGTTGATAATTGTTATATGGCTTTTTTTCAGGGGATAGTTAAATAAAATTCTATTAACCTATATTTTACAGCTCAAACAGACCAAAAAAAAAATGACTCTACCAAAGTCTAGCTCCTTGAAATGGAGAGTTGGATCAATTATAGAAATATGGGAAATGAGTTACTCAGGAACACGGATGGGTTGGTAAAAGACTGCTGCATCATCACAAATCCCGCCCACGTATGGGTCATGTTTCAAAGAACCTGTATCCATGGAGGCCCATGACTAACTGGTACCATTACACTACAAATGTTTCTTGTCCTCCAACAATTGCTTACAGATTGTACAACTTTCAGATTGGCCTTGTTAATTTAGTAACTTTGGGAATTTACTAAGCCTTTCAAGTTTCATGAACTTCCTGTGCCTCGGAAGGTTCTTTTTTTTTTTTTTTTTTTTTTTTTTTTTTTTTTTTTTTTTTTTTTTTTTTTTTTTTTTTTTTAGCTTCTAGGGTCCCACTAAGGAGGAAATGTTCCAATTCAATGTTAAACTCATTGACAATGCAATGAAGTCAAGGTTAGTATTGGACTGTACCACCCCACTTTTTGTATATGGAAACAGGTCTGTAAGTAAACCATCCCAAACAAGCATTTGCTTTCTCATGATTGTGTATTTTGAAACTCAGGACTCCAGACAGGTCAGAGAAGGGCAATATGCCTGAGTTTGACAGTGTCTCGGGCCTCTACGCGGCCTCTGAATTTCTGTGTCTTACCACTTACCCATCCATCTAGAGACTTCTGGAACTTTCTGGGTCCTGGTGGGACTGAGTTGCTCTCTTAGTTCATTTGGCTTGTGATTCAGACTATGTATAAACAAAGCTAAATCTCTAAGCCACCGAAAGATGACTCTCAATAATTCAGTGTGTAGGAAAAATAGTTATTTCATAGCTTAGAATTCATTATTATGTTTTGTTTCTGAAAACCACTCTCAAAGAATAAAATTTCGGTAAGACATTTAAGTCAAAGTCACCTAGGTAATAGCTGAGTGGAGGTGATAAACTTAACCATGACACAACTTAGGAGAGGGCTATGTTAACTTTCATCATGAAAATAAATTCCACCCCATTTGCCATAAAGAATATTTCTATTCCTATTTAATGCAAATTTTACTACAGTTGGCTCTTCAAACCATTTTTATGGTCATGTCTTTAAAAAATAATATACTTATGTATATGTGATTTATAGAACATCCTTGAAATGCACTTACTAAATAAAAAAGATATCAGAAATGAAAAAAAATTAGATATTCAGCCATAGAATATCACTATGTCATTTGAAGCAACATATGTCTCAGGATGCTTGCACAGTACAGTATTTAAGAAATAAGGTAGCTAAATCTGGAGAGTGATAAAAATTATCAAATCACATTTTTTTTTAAAAAAGTTGCAAGAACAATTAATTAACATTAATTAATTAACAGTAGGTATTTGGACTTAGTTTATTCTCTGTGAGTGGAGAAAAGTTACATTAGCAAAACAAGTAATTTAACTACACTATGATTTTGTTGTTAGGAAAAGGAGAATCTAAGGTATATCCTGGTCAGTTTTTATTTTGCCTTTCGGGCTTCTCAAGGGCAAATTTTTCTCGTTATCTTTCTCTCTAAGGCCCATTTTGTTGATAGAAGGGAAAATAATGAAAGATTGAATGAATGACTCTTTGATTCTTCTGGCTGACTTCAGCATATCTGCTAACTAATATAATATTATGTAAAGATCATTAGCATCTAAAATTTCTAGTTTTTTCTCTACCTTGAAATATCATTGCACTCTGTAATATTCCACTGAGCAAATTTCTGTACTACCAAATAATCTAAAGTATTAATTTTAAGGATAAAATGAGGAACATAAATAAACTAAAAATAATCTTCCTTGTGGTAGTGAAGAATATTATGGAGAGAGAGAGAGAGAGAGAGAGAGAGAGAGAGAGAGAGAGAGAGA
>NC_034605.1:29936957-29940963 GCF_900095145.1 Mus pahari | reverse complement strand
TATATATATATATATATAGATAGATAGATAGATAGATAGATGCCATTTTACAAGTCCCTGGTGCTCATGCATACTATTATTTTTCATCTATCTTTATGTCTACCATCTATATGCATACATTCATTACACATAATATACACAAATATATACATACATACATACATACAGACAGACAGACAGACAGACAGACAGACAGATAGATAGATAGATAGATAGATAGATAGATAGATAGATAGATAGATAGATAGAAAGCTGGCATAAACTCTTTAGATTTGGAAAATGGCATACTTGGTCAAATAACTTGCAGCCAAGACTGACACCTGAGTTTGAAGCCTAGACCCCACAGTAGAGAAAATGGAATTTCTGTAAATTTTTTTCTGACCTTCAAATGGGCATCTTGGCATGTATAATGCCCACTCATACTCATACATACAGAATAAATAAATAAATAAATGCTATGGGAAAATCATTTAAGAAGATAGAGTTTTTTAAAAAGGAAGTGTGTTCTATCAATAAGATAAAATACCTAAAATCCAAAAGTTGGCAGATAAGAGACTGTCCAGATCACTGGCTTTACTTGATTCCCTGTGGATAGACATATTCAAAATGCATAATTGAACAGTCCCAAACATTACTGAACAAAACCTTGCACACTGAAATGCTAAGACTGTCAAATTTAATAAAACATGTATTTAAAAATTGGTGAATGACTTCATTTAAAGAAAGATAATTTCAAACGATGTGCACTGTGAGAAGTCTATTGTTTTTCTTTGCCAAAATTGTTTATAATATAATAGAACTTAGTATATATGTATGTCCTTTTGATAATCTATTTTTACTTTGCATAGAGTTTCCTCTCTTTATAAGAGGTGAATTGAAATAATCAGTAATGATGAACACTGCTCATAAGTAAATTAATGCACATGGTTCAGTGTCATAAACAGTGGGGTGTCTCCATTTGCATTATTATTCTATTTGTATTTTTGCTCTTTGGACTAATTAAGGAAACTGACTTCTCATGTTGTAGTCATTATTTTCACAGACATTTTCATCTTCCTTTTCCAAGTAAATTTGTAAAAGTCTTTCAAAACAAACATATTTTATGTTTTAGAATTACAGAGTGAAATTCAAATATTTAATAAAGACATAATACTTTGGGAGTAAAAATCAAGGAGGAGATGCTCTTATTCATGGATGTGGAATCTGTTAGGACAGATTTTTCTTATTAGAGGGACCTTAAGTTTTATTTGCTTAGGGCAGTAGTTGAATATTCTTGCTAAGCTATTTACATAATAATACTTAAGAACCCAGGCTGTCTTTTAGGTGTGCCATGCTTAAATCCTTGGGTCCCAGTTTCCTCACCAGAATTTAATAGGCCAATTCTGAGGCTGATGTTATCTATTTTTAATATTTAAGAAAGTGCAAATGAGAGACAGACACACAGAGGAGAGAGAGAAAAGATGGGGACTAAGTTTGCATGTTACACTTAAAGTACATATAGACACATAAAAGTAAGTAAGGCCAGTAGTGAAAGCAAAGATAACAACAGTATTAGCCCATTGTATTTTATGTAAATGTCTTAGGATGTCAAGCAAATTAATAATAATTAAAATCTCCTTTAACAGAAACAAAATCAAGTAATACATTTTCCAAAATCAAATTCATGTATTATTTGAACAACTAGGCATTATAAAACACTATTTCCATATGGAAGGACCATCCTCAAACATTCTGATTTCCTTTTTCTTGAGATACAGCAGCAAAGTTAGGCTCTTTCCATGTGATGGATTCTTCTATTACTAAATGTTCATATACAAAAAAAAAAAAGAAAAAAAAGTGGGGAAAGGAATATTTAATGAAATTATCAACCTGATTTAAAAAAATTACCGATGTCACCATAAGAAATGTATTGTCACAGAAGCAGGTGTGGTTCTATTTTGATATTTATTTCATTGTTGTTGTTTTTTTCATAGAATTCAGACACCTGAATTTTTTTAAATCTCAAATAGTATTTTTAAATAACTCAATTTTTTCTGTATATTCCAAAATTCTTAATCAAATATAATTTGCCAGTATGAAAGGAAAATGTTAATAGTATTTCTTTGGACATTAGTCATAATTAATTCATCTAACCCCATGAAATAATTTTATGTTAATAGCTGTAAGTCACTTTGTCCCTTTCCCTCAGACAAGAGTGATCACATAAAAGGCTCACTATAATTGATCGTAGAATAAAAATATAGACAATCTCATGGAATAATTAACAAGCTATATTTAGTGTAAAAGCAAGGTTATATTTTCCTATAAATTCCAAATCATTAACAATTACAAAAATAATTATGTCTATTGTACAATGATATTAAATTAGATTCCACAAATGCCACATACCACAGTTCTTTTCCCAGTAAAATAATGGAAGAGAATGTGTGCATAAGTACTAATTGTCCCTGAGCTTTGCATCTATAGCTCTAGAGTACAGCATTACTTATTTCCATAATTTGTGTTCACACAGCAAAAGCAGGAAAAGCTTAAAACTATGAGCTTGTCTACAGTAGGCCCCACACTTATTGTTTACAATTTGTATTTCTAAAGTTAGGTAAATACACCAACAAAATGTTGCCATACATTGTGTAAAAACTACAAACACTAATAAGACTTGTACCTATAGCTAGGAAAGGATGAAGCTTTATGTTGTTCTGTACTCAGACATAATCAGTGGATGGGAGGTCCATGTGAGGTCTTTGTTGTATCCTGAATTAAGCAAGTCTGGACAATTTAATCAGTAGGTTAAAAGATTAAATTTGGGCAACTGTCTGTAAATGTGATGAACTTCACAATTAGCTCCGCTTGAAGATCTTGAACAGTCCGAGAATCAGATACACAATTTTACAGCTGCTCCTGAAGGTAAGGCCTGGCCAAAATAAAGACTGACTACAGAGAAAGCTTGTTTTTCTCTATTGATATGAGAACTATACATATCAGAACAGCAATATCACTGAATGTAACTGAGGAGGTTTGATACTTAAATATTCAGTGACTTCTATGGCTGGGAGAAAAATCAGAAAAACTAACCAAATGTAATTCACTCAAATGCAACATTGGCCCTATTCTGGAAATGACCAAAGGAATATGGTAATGAGAAGAGTCTGAGGAAAAAAAGGTCCAGCGACAAGCCCAAAGTGGTATCCGGTTCAAGGGGAGACCCCAAGGCCTGACACTATTATTAAAGTTATGGAGCACTCACAAAAAGGGACCTACATGACTGCCCTCTGAAAGACCCAACAAGCAGCTGAAAGAGTCAGATGCAGATATTTACACCCAACCAATGGACAGAAGCTGCTGACCCCTGTGATTGAATTAGGGAAAAGGTAGAAGAAGCCGAGGAGGGCAACCCTGTAGGAGGACCTACAATTAACCAGGAACCCTGAGATTTCTCTGACACTGGAACACCAACCAGGCAGCATATACCAACACATATACAGCAGAGGACTGCTGGGTCTGCGTTTAATCAGAGAAGATTCACCTAACCCTCAAGAGACTGGAGGCTGATGGGAATTTAGAGGTCTGGTGGGATAGTGGATAGGAGGACATCTTCATTGAGACAGAGTTGGGGGAGGAGGTATGGGATGTGGAACAGTGAGAAGGTAGAAGTGGGAATAAAATCTGGAGTGTAAAAAGAATAAAAATATAAAGAAATGTTGGGAACAAAATAAAAAGGGGGTCCAGGGGGACCTGGGGAAGTGGGGAAAGGGAAAAGAGGCCCATATCCTGACAGAGTTTCTCTATTCTCTGGTCAGTCATGCATGGGAGAGCTGCTACCTACCCTATCCACTCATCCCTGGGTGGGCATTCCTCTATCCCACTCTTCAGGGGGTGGCCAAGGGGCAGCCCTGCCTGGGGACCCTGGAGCTACTTTGCTAAAGCCACCAGGGTAATAGAAGAGAGGGATGAGGGAAGAGGTTCCCAACACTGACCAGAGTGCGCAGCGGAACTTGACAGAGCGGAG
>NC_034605.1:29891187-29936587 GCF_900095145.1 Mus pahari | reverse complement strand
ACTGACCATGCTTCTCTTGTGGGGGCTGTGGGAGGTGGTAGGCAGGGGCCGGAGTTCCAGGAGTATGAGGGGATGCCTACTGTGTCATGTAGGTGAATTATGACCACCAGAGTTGAGACCTCAACTTGACTGGATATCAGTCTGCAATTCCCCACAAAGAAAATTTAAAAAGACTTAAATCATAAAACAAAACAAAACAAAAAAACGGTAGTTTATTCTCAAAAAATTAAGATTACCTTTTATGATCGATGAGGTTTAAAATTCTTGTCAGTTGGTTGTAGTTTTCCTTGATCTGTAATCCGGATTTATTGTCTTCACCCACTTTGTGCTACTCTAACAAAATGTCTAATGCTAAATAATATCAAAATTAAAGGCAATTTGTTTGACTCACAATACTGGGGACGGGAAAGTGCGTTTGATGACAATGACCACATGTGTCACAACATGGCTGATGACATCACATGGAGAAGAGCATGCAAGAATTCAATTTGGGAGAGGGGAATTAAGAGCAAAAGGGGATTGTGTTTTCCTTTTATTAAAACTTGCCCTCAGAGGAAAAAAGTCCCCTGAGGTAAGACCATCATCTTTCCCCTGTTATGTGATCACCTTCCAGGAGGGTGTAAAGATTCTACTGCCTCCTGAAATTGTTGCACTGGAGACCAAGCTTCTAGAGTACAAATCTGTAAGATTGTAACCATATTCAAACACTAGTCCTGTTCATCCTTTCACCTCAACCTTGAACATATATCCAAAATTTTCAGTCTATCCTACTATGGGTTAAGTGGTGGTCCACAAATTTTAGCAAACTGAAAGAAACATCATTAAATTTCTACTATATGGGCCCTTTTTAAAACCTGGATTATCAAGAGTGTACTATTTGACTAGAAAAGCCATGATTATCTTAGGTATGCTTTTAAATTATTTTAAAATTTAAGCTCATGTGGGAAAATGTACTTTAGGCAATTTAGTATTTGAATTTATTGGGATTTAATTCGTATCACTACAGATGGACCATCTGTGTAAACAATCATAAGAATAATGTAATTGTTGGATGTGTTGGTCTACAAATACCCTTTCCGTCAAGGTGATTGACAAGGTTGTTGATGTAATCTGTCTAGTAATCTTTAGACCAGGTGTTCCATCAGCCAATAAGACAGTGGTGTTAAAATCTCTAACTGCAATTGTGAAATTCCTGCCACCCCTGCTATTTGGCATAGAAACAACATGATTGTATTTATCCTTGATGAACTGAACATTTTGTGAGTAGAAATCTTCCTTGTCTTGAGGTATAACTCAGTGGTAGAGTATATGAAGTTAGACTAAAATTTAGCAAATGTATACACTACTGAGTTTTTCCACATACCCATATCCTTATTGTAGAAAGTCCAATGAGAGAAGTCCTGATTGCATATGTGTTCTTTATAGGTACACAATGATGTTAAGGAACCCAAAGCCACAGACACATGGGGAAATGGCAGAACCTTCCCCACAGGCTGGAGTTCAGAGGGATGGCAAAGTCGTCCTTGGTGGATCAAATACAAATGTTGACAGTATTTGCAGAGAACAGCCACCATCGCTTTTGCTTCCTAGAGCATTTACAGTATGCCTCCTCCCTTACACAGACTTCTCCTTAGAGATTAATTAACCATCCTGCCTACTTGTTGGACTGCATGCAATAACCACACCTTTATGGACAACTGTATATAATAAATACAATGAAATTTGGGGATCCTGTGACCTTTTCCCCATGAACGAGTCCAGTCCACCTAACACCAGGTTTTCTGTGTCTTTTCTTCTTTCTCTTGTTGCTTCAGTTCCATCTGATCCTGGAGGGAGGCTGTAGTTTATGGAAACCCCATGTGGAAAAGCAAATATCCAAGTCTTTGTGTCATTGTGTGGGTTTTTATTATACTAATAGTGATTATTAGTTGCCATGCTTGTACACTAGTATTGATGTATTCCTGACATGGTTGCAACCTGGGAACTACTTCTTTCTATCTCCCTTCCCCCCTTTCCACTTTTCTGTGCTTTCCTGTATTCTTTCAGATGATTCCAATATCTTTTTTATTCTTTTGCAATGGTCCTGAATGCTTATTTAGTGATCTCTTTAGTCACGTCTACATTTGAATTTAATTCATGAATTATTATATGCCATTTCACAAAGACTATATGATACTTTGTGAATATATTATGGAGCATATGTACATGGCATTGTGTGTAATTATAATTTCCATAGGATGATATAGTGGTGCTTATTTAAAGCCAGTTGACATAATTTTTTAAAAAAAATTAAAAAATTAAAAAATAAAAGTAAAAATTAAAATTAAAATATACAATGTTCCTGATAGATTCCTCCAGCCCTGGAAATTATTTTGTTAGACTAAAGAGTGTCCTTAATACTCTTTGGGATGTCTACTGGAAGCAAGCTATCTGAAGTTTTTCTGTTTGAAAATGCTCTATTTGACTTTTCTTTTTAGGAGAGAAAGAGAGATGGGTCTCATGCAGCTCAGCCTGGCCTCACTTTGCAGCAGTAAAGGTTAGCCTTGAACCCTGGATCCTCCAGCCTCCACTTTCTGAGTGCTGGGAATATAGGTACACACGACCACATCTGCCTTGTTTTCATTTTAGAAGGATAGTTTTGCCATCCTGAATTTCTAAAATTACTTTAAGGATATCAATTCACTACTCTCTCCTTACAGCCTGGCTGATAAGAATGGAGAGTTAGGTTAAACGGTTTCAATGCCCTTTATTTTTTCTGGTCCACTTTAAAAATCTTCCCCTGTATTATAGCACTTGTAGTTTTCCAGGAAATACCATAAGCATGGCTTTCTTTCCATTGCTTGATGTTTGAAAACTGTAATGACTATTACAATTAAATTTTGTACAGTGTTACAAAGTAGGTAGGACATTATTTCTTTAAGTATTGATCTTTTTCCTCATGTTTCGTTTTTTATTTTTCTGGTATTTCTGTAACATGTATGTTAGATAATTTAATGTATTTCTACATGTTATTTATGTTTGCATTTATTTATCTGTTTATTTATTGTGCTTACATAGGCCAGTGCAGGTTGCCTCTTTCCTTCCTTGTGGGTTCTGGGAATTGAACTCAGGTTGTCAAGCTTGATGCCAAGGACACTAACAGGATGAGCCATCTCATTGGCTGGTTCCACACATGCTTTAAATTTTGTTGTTTAACATAATTTTTGTGTCTTTTCACTACTTTCATTATATTCAAGATCACTTATTGACCAATAGTTTCTAGGGAGTTATGTCACCTATGGTACCAAGGATTTTTGTCAGTTAACCTGTGGCTCTTAAGGGACAAGAAACTTGTCCTCAGATTCTGAGTCTAGTGTCTTTAACAAAGAGTGTCTGTGAAGTCTAAGAACCCAGAAATGGGCCATTCTGAAATGAGAAAGGAAAAATAGTTCCTGGTTTTAATTTAGTAATCTAATAAATCCCTTAGGTAGATGACTAATGATGTGTGGGCTGTTGTATTTAGGGTATTTTGAAGGTGAATTTCTTCTCTTCATCTTTGAAAATTACCTGGTAAATATCATAAGGCTCTTTGCAAAAGAAGACATGGTACAGGTTTTCTCAGGAAAATTCTAGGCTTTCCATAAAGAAAATCATCAGAGACATATTTTCTAACAAAATAATGCTTTCAGACAAATATCCACAGCACCTAACTTAGCCATTTCACTGATATTAGACTTTTCAGAATGGATTCCTACAACAAAAACATTAAAATATAGCCATTGAAAATATGAATTATAACTGGGGTAAAGAAATTAATTTTGAAAAGTAAACTTCACTAACTACATGGGAATATAAATTGTTTTGGTGATATGTAAGATTTTAGTCATCTCTATATAAAATCCTCATCAAGTATATGAGCTATTTATATCTCAGACCTTGATTTTTAAAAGGTAGAGGTATGAATAATAAATGCAAGTCTCATGACCACAATATATGGGGTTTTATGGAGTGTGTGTGTGTGTGTGTGTGTGTGTGTGTGTATGTGTGTGTGTGTGTGTGTGTCACATTGTATACTGACCCTAGAGTTTTAAACAAGCTAGTTGATTAATCAACCACTGAACTACTAACAGCCTTTTCTTTTAGTCTATTTTTAAATGAATTTTCTAGTAAAAAGAGTCTTATAAATTCTATTAGTTTTCTGAGGCTCCATTGACCATGTCATTATAAGCTAACAATCATGTAGAAAAGTTTAGGGATTTGGATTCTTGCTATCAGTTTTAATTTTATAATTTAATCAAATGTCATTTTGAATTAGAATTGTGCCACCCTAACACCAGTTACTCTGCGCGCCTTAATGCACTTTTATCAGTGTGGAGCAATGGGCTGGTATCAGGTTAGGAAGCACATCCTAGTTACTAAATGATTGTCCTAGTTTGCTCTCAATTACTGTGATAGACGCCATAAGCGAATGCAACTTCCTAAGGAAAGAGTTTAGTTCCCCTTATAACTTGTACTCTTCCAAGAAGGAAGGTCAGGGAAATAACTCACAACCTGGGTCTGGAGGCAGAACTAAAGCACAGACTAAAAGACCATTGGTTAGTGCATTGGTCTCTATGGCATGCTCAGCCACGTGTCTTAAACAGTCAAACCACTTGCCTAAGGATGGCATCACCCGCAGTCACCTAGGCCCTCCTACATAGACTAATAATTAAGAAAGAGCTTCCACAGATAGAACCACAGGGGAATCTAATGGAGACAATTGATCAATGGAAGTTTCCTCTTACCAGGTGACTTTAAAATTCTGGGGCTGGAGAAATGGGAGTGAGGAGAACATGGATACCTTTCCAGAGGACCCAGTTTCAATTTCCAGCACCCCTGAATCATAACCATATGTAGCTGTGGTTCCTGGGGATCTCTTGTTGTCTTTTGGTACTGCATGTATGTGGTGCACATATATACATATCCTTATATGTATATGTATCCAGATGAAGCAAAATACCTACGCACAAAAGAATAATAAATGAAAACAATCTTCTCCAAGATCTTTCCTGGTTAGTCCACCTGAATGTTTCCTCCACACGCCTTCCTTGATCTCCCCACAGCTAGCTTTGGTTCTATATCCAGTTCCTCAGCCCAGTCTGGTCACTTTTGCCTTCACTGCTCCCAACATCTAGGCCTCTACCAGAAAGTGTTCTGCCTCAAGTTAGAACACAGGCTCCTCCCATCTAAACAACCCACATTGTCAAATTCTACAGTTCCTTCTCTAGGCTTCACCTGAGTCCATCAGATCCTCCTCTCCTTATACCTCCTCAAAATCCCCAAATTGGTGAAAAAAAAGAAGCCTAGTGCAATAGAAATCCTAAGAAATTATTAGGGTGGTCCTACCTTAGAGTCCTAGTAATGCATGGGAGGAGCAAGTGATAGAGCCGAAAACAGACATCTCCTAGCCAAGACTTCTAGTGGAAGGTTTGGTACCAAACCAGGTACAAAACCTTTAATGCACAATTTGTCTGGCCAGCATGAAGTGCTGGGGTAAAGATGTCATATAAATTGTACGAGTGCCTAATCAATGGCTGGTCCAGCTTTAGACAATGAAAGGATACCATCCCTGACACTGCTCAGAGGATCTGAAACCAGAGACCACATTGTCCAGAGACCTAGAATACTGTCAAATAAAAATGGCATAGAAAGAGAGAGAGAGAGAGAGAGAGAGAGAGAGAGAGAGAGAGAGAAAGAGAAAGAGAAAGAGAGAAAGAAAGAATTCTTCAATAATCTAGTCTATCTAACCATATTGCAATAAAATTTAAGTTCAGTTGCAAAACAAAAATAAAATTAAAAATAATTTTAAAAACCTTCATATAAGAATATTGAATGGAGCAGGGAAAAAAAATCATTAAAAAATTCTGTGAACTAGGCAGGCTGTGGTGGCACATGCCTTTAATCCCAGCACTTGGGAGGCATAGGCAGGAGGATTTCTGAGTTCGAGATCAGCCTGGTCTACAAAGTGAGTTCCAGGACAGCCAGGGCTATACAGAGAAACCCTGTCTCAAAAACTAAACAAAACAACAGCAACAAAAATTCTGTGAACTAAATAACATAAAAAGAAAACACAAAACCTTTGAGGCCAATTAGAAGCAGCCTTATGAGAAAAAGTTATAGTTTGAAGTGCCTACATTAAAAAAAAAAATAGAAAGAACAGAGATAATTGACTAAATGCTTCAACATAAAACTTTAGAAAATCAAGAAACCAAATCCTAATTCAGTTGACAGTAAGAAATAAAAAAAAAAATAGTGAAAGCAAAACAACAGCAAACATAACAAAGACTTCATGAATCTCAGAACTGCTCTATTAGAATATAAACAAATTTGACAGCACTTGACCAAACCAATCAAAATAGAAAAAAACTTAAACACACACACACACACACACACACACACACACACACACACGGGAGGGGGGGAAGGAGAGAGGGGACACATTAATATAACAAGAATAGGGGAAAAATCATTATAGCAGAAACCAAAGAAATGCAGACTATTATAAATCATATTTAAAATATTGAACTTTAAGCTGGAGAACTTAATAGAATGAAAGAATTTCTTGATTCAGCCTAACCACCAAAATTAAGCCAAGAAAATATGAAAACCTAAACAGACCCTTAAGTAATGAGGAGGTTGAAATAATAATAGCAAGTCATCCAAATAGAAAATGTCAACAGCTAGATGGATTCTTAGCAGAATTCTCACAGACTTTCACACATCTATTCTCAATCATTGTTTAACTATAGCAGAGAAGAGAAGGAGGAAGTAGAAGAGGAAGAGGAAGAGGAAAAAGACAAAGGAAGAAGAGCAACAAGATGGAGGGGCTGAGGAGGAAGAGGTCTAAAAAGAAACAAAACAGGAGTACTCCCAAACCCCTTTTATGAAGCAATTAGGACTCTAGCCCCTAAATCAGATGCATAGAATATTTTTTTAAAAGGAAAGGTCAATATCTCTGGTGAGTATAGACACAAAAATTCTCAATAAAATACTGGCAAGCCAATACAAGCATATAACAAAAATGTTCAAAATCCTTAGGCATTCAGGAAATGCAAATCAAATCCACCCTGAGATTCTACCTTACACCAGTTAGAATGGTTAAGATAAAAACCCCAGGTAACAGCACATGTTGGCAAGGATGTGGAGAAAGAGGAACACTCCTCCATTGCTGGTGTGATTGCAAACTGGTACAACCACTCTGGAAATCAATCTGGAGGTTCCTTAGAAAACTGGAAATATATCTTCCTGAAAACCCAACTATTCCACTCTTGGGCATATATTCAAAAGATGCCCCACCATGCCACCATGCCACTAGATTCATAGCAACCTTATTTGTGATAGCCAGAAGCTAGAAACAATGCAGATGTCCCACAACAGAAGAATGGATACAGAAAATGTGGTTCATTTACACAATGGAATACTATTAAGCTATTAAGAACAAGGACATCATGAGTTTTTCTGGCAAATGGATGGAACTAGAAAATATCATTCTGAGTGAGGTAACTCAGACCCCAAAGGAGTACATGATAAGTACTCACTAATAAGTGGATATTAATCAAAAAACTACAGAATACCCATCAGACAATCCACAGAACTCAAGAAGGTTAAAAAGCAGAAAGGCCCGAGTGATGACTCAATCTCACTTCACAATCACAGGAGGCAGAGGGAGGCAGGTACATGGGTGTCAGAGGGGACAGGGAAGGGAAAAGGCAGAGGTGACAGGGAAGGGAAAAGGGGGAACATAATCAGCTATTGGGGGCACATGAGTGGAACCCCAAGGGCCAGCAGAAAGAGTGGAAACAGGCAACCTCAGGAGGTAGAAGGGAAGGGGGCCCTCTAGAATGTACCGGAAACTTGGTAGGTGAAAGAAACGCAGGACTTAAAGGGAGTGAGGGACCTTAGATGAAATGTCCAATAGTGTGGAGAGGGAACTTGTAGAGTTCACCTCAAGTAGAAAGAAAGGGCATTAAGTGGAGGGACGGGGTTGCCATCCCACAGTCAAAAACTCTGACCCAGAATTGTTCCTGTCTAAAAGAACTTCAGAGACAAAAATGGAAAGGAGGTCCAGTGACAGGCCCAAATTGGGATCCAGCTTAGGGGAGGCTCCAAGGCCTGACACTATTACTGATACTATGGTGTGCTTACAGAGAGAAGCCTAGCGTGGCTGTTCTCTGAGAGGCCCGACACACAGCTGAAAGAATAAGATGCAGATACTTATATCCAACCAATGAACAAAAGCTGGGGATCCCTGTGGTTGAATTGGGGAAAGGGTGGAAGAAAGTGAGGAGAAGGGAGACCCCATAGGAAGACCAGCAGTCTTAACATAGACCCCAAGATCTCTCAGACACTGAGCCACCAATCAGGCAGCATACACTAGCTGATACAAGGACTGCCTCAATGAGAGAAGACACACATAACCCTCTAGAGACTTGAGGCACCACGGAGACAGGAGGCCTGGTGGGGTTGGGGGGCATCCTCTTGGAGATAGAAGAGGATTGGGATGAGGAACTAAGTTTGAGAGAGGACTAGGAGAGGGATAATGACTGGACTGTAAAAATAAGATTAAAAATAAGTAAAAAAACTATCCACCCATGGCTGAGTTTCTTTACACCGGAGATTCAGTAATGGTTCCACTTCAACAACTCAATAAATGTAATAAAACTCAGGAATGGGCTTAAAAACAAAATGCTCATCTCAAGAGATGTAGAAAAATCTTTTAAAAAATCCAACATTCCTTTATGATAAAATTTTTAGATAGACTTGGACTGGAGAGAACATATTTCCACATAATAAAAACTATATAGGAGAAGCCCACCAGCAGCATCCTTCTAAACAAAGCAAAACTTCAAACAACCCCACTAATGTCAGAAATGTCTTTGAGCCTCTCTCTTTTTCAATATTGCACCCAAATGCTCTGGCTGTAGCAATAAGGTAAGAGGGTAAAAAATAACGAGATAGTAAAAGATAAAAACAGAATCAAACTATCCCTATTTGTGTATTATATGATACTGTGCATAAGGGAGTCCGCAAATTCTACCAAAATAAATCTAGAAACAAACAATTTCAGTAATCTGGGAGGATACAGAATCAACTTACACCAATCAGTAACTTTACTACACCAGCAACAACCATACAGAGAAAGAGATCATGAGCACATTCCAGTTGATAATATCATCCAAGAAAATACAATACCAAGGGATAATTCTAATCAAGGAGATGGAGGACCTCTAAACCCTTGAATAAAGAAGCACACTTTAGGAAATGGAAAGAAAATTCCATGCCCATTGGTCAGTCAAATTAATATTGTGTAAATGGCCATTCTACCAGAAACCGTTTGCAAATCAGTGCAATTGCAGTCAACCACCACCCATCTCTTTCTTCACTGAAATAAGAAAAAACTATCCTAAAATTTATATGAACCATAAAAATCCAGGACAGCAAAAGTAAATCTGAGGAAAAACACCAAGCAAGCAAGCAAGCAAGCAAGCAAGCAAGCAAGCAAGCAAGCAAGCAAGCAAGCAAGCAACCAACCAAGCAACCAAGCAAGCAAGCAAGCAACCAACCAACCAACCAACCAACCAACCAACCAACCAACCAAGCAACCAAGCAACCAACCAACCAACCAACCAGCCAACCAACCAACCAACCAACCAACCAAACTAAAAGGAACAAACAGAACCAAACCTGATCTATTAAGAAAACAGTGTTCATTGTGGAAAGTGCTGCAACAACTAAAAATAAATTTCACATATGATCCAAGTATACTACCTCTTGGCATGTAACCAAGGGACTTGACATTCTACTTTACACATGCTTGCTGACCAAGTTCATGATAGTTAGGAAATGAATAGATAATACAAATGTAGTACCTCTAAACTATGGGAACTATTCAACTGTGAAGAAAAATGAAATCATGAGCTTTGCAGGCAAATGGATTGAACCCAAAAAATTCATATTGAGTAGTGATGTAACCCAGGCCCAAATGCATTCATATGTTCTCTTTCATTGATGGCTCATACCTGCTAAGTTTTCGATATGAGTACAAATTCTGGAACACCTGCAGAATGCAAGAAATTAAAATGTGAAATTATGTAACTATATTATTATCTCAAAAAAATCAACACTCATTATAATACAACTTATATAAAAATACAAGGAAAATGTTTTTAAAAAGTTTTAAACTAATTAGCATAATGTTCTAGTATTAAAGCATATTCACGTATAAAATTCAATTCAACTTTTAAAATATCTTCTTAAAGAAAGTTGAGTTTATAAGGTTAAGGAACAAAAAATATTTGGTGCAGAAAAGGCTGTTGAGGACAAGATGTCTCTAACAACCCCCTCCCCCATAGCTTGGGGATCTATACTGAAGAGGATGCAGAAAGACTGTAACAGGCAGAAGTAATAGATGACTCCAAGGAAACACTGTCATCTGCACAGAACGGGACAAATGTGCACATTAACTCAAGGGCTGTGATGACATGCTTATGACCTGGACAAATTCAAGCCAGATGGCATCCTCATGCTGAGAGGGGGAAGGGAACATGAGGTCTCACCCTAAGGTAAAAGCTATTTGCCATTGATTTCTTCTGGAGAGGAAAAGGCCCCATACCCAGAAACAGTTGACCAATACAAAAAGAAGTCTGTGTTTATTTCTTTTAGTCTGTTTTTTGAGAATTTTGCTTTACACTATTTGTCTTGTTTGCTTGCTTCTTTGTTTTTACCAGTTTCTTGTTTGTTGGTTTTAATTTCTATTTATTTATTTTTATTTGAGAGAGAGGGGCATGAAGTTTGGTAAGTTAGGAGATGGGGAGAATCGGGGAGGAATTGAAGGAGAAGCAAAACCATGATTAAAATATGTTGTCTGAAAAAAAATCAAAGATTTTTTTTGAAAAGAAAAGGGAGGTTTGAGGGAGAATATTGGAAGAAGGAGAAAGGGGGAGTGAAAGAAAATGAGAAATCACATGTTAGGGAGGCAGAGAGAGAGAGAGAGAGAGAGAGAGAGAGAGAATGAAGCAAGTCTATAACTTCTTTTAAGGAGTCTATAACTACTAATCAGTATACTCATCATCCTTCTATCAAAATACAAGCATGACAGAACAATTTATTCTAAATACCTTATCAAGCCATGATTTAAGGTCTGTTACTAGCCTATATATTACAAGACAAAAATTAGTGGGGAAATAGTTGGCTCGAGTGTTCTGCTGAAACCATGCTCAAAGTGAATATAATGCCTGACAATTAACTTTTTAAAAAAAAGGATCATTTGCATACACCATTCTACATTTCAGAACACACACACACACTCTCACACACATACAGAGAGAGAGAGAGAGAGAGAGAGACAGACAGACAGACAGACAGACAGACAGACAGACAGACACAGAAACACACATAGTAAATACAAAACTAAAATATTTTCCTATGGTTCTAGGCAGAGACACTCAGCCTGTGTAGACTAGATTTACAAATTTCACATCTGAATTATAGAGACTTTACAGATCACTGGTAAGATGTGCATCTTGCAACAGTTTAAAATATGGCTTCTCTGTTTGCCATTCTCCCTGTACTAGAGTTTATTATTACTAAAAGAAAAACTGTCATAAAATAAAAGGACCTCAAGCATATCCCTGACAAAACTGGGGTATACCTTACTATCTACACAAAACAAAAGTGATTACAAGTAAAGAGCGCCTTCTACTTCAAGACATTTTAGAAGTTAATCTGGCTTTGCTATAATTCACAACAACAAAACTTGTTTTTTTTTTTTTTCTTTAAGAGTATTAATGTAATTATTACCTTGGGGATACGTGGAAAGGAAATCAGAGTAAACATTGCTACCAATGTTTTAAAGCCTGAATCACATATTCTTTATGGTTTTGTTATCAAAAATACCAACAAATACCCACTTATAAAACATTGAAAGGAACATTTAGGATTCTTAACTAGAATACTGGAAGGATGACTCAGTGGTTAAGAGCAATTGCTGCTTTTTCAAAAAGATCTTGGCACCATTTCAAGCATGTTTGTTGAAGGGCTCACAATAGCAGTGCCTCCAGTTAATGGGGAACTAGTGCTCTCTTCTGATGCCTACAGATACTACAAATCACAAAACACACAGAGATGGAGAGAGAGAGAGATAGAGACAGAGACAGAGAAAGACATAGGCGAGGCAGTTAGACAAGACAGATAGACAGGCAGACAGACACAGACACAGACACAATCAGAGAGAGAGAGAGAGAGAGAGAGAGAGAGAGGCAGAGAGAAACTCCTAAATAAAACTAAATACATCTTTAAAAATAAAAGATTCCTAACAATATTATCTACATATAACCATAAGATATTCTTGTAATGCATACCTCTCCTCTGTATTGAAATAAACACACAAAATCATGGGAGGCAGAGGGAGGGAGGAACCTGGGTGGCAGAGGGGACAGGGAGGGCAAATGGGGAACATGATCTGGCATTAGGGGCCCTGCGGTCCAGTAGGAAGAATGGAAACAGGCAACCTCAGGATGTAGGAAGTTGAGGAACCCTATAGAAAGTACCAGAGACCTGGGAGGTAAGAGACTGTTGAAGAGAGGGACTTTAGATGAAATGCCTTACAGTCAGGAGAGGGTACTTATAGGGTCCACCTCTAGTAGATAGACAAGGGTTCAAGTGGAGGGATGGACTTGCAATCTCATAGTCAAAAAACTCTGACTCAGAATTGTTTCTGTTAGAAATAACTGCAGGAGCAAACATGGAGAAGAGCCTGAGGAAAATGAGGTTCAGTAACAGGCCTAGATTGGGATCCAGTTCAAGGGGGAGTTCCAAGGCTTGACACTATTACAGATGTTATGATGTTGTTGCAGACAGGAGCCTAGCATAGCTGCCCTGTGAAAGGCCCCACAAGCAGCTGAATGAGTCAGATGTAGATGATGATATCCAAGCTATGGTCTGAAGTCAACCCCTGTGGCTGAATTAGGGAAAGGCTGGAAGAAGCTGAGGAGTAGGGCAACCCCATAGGAAGACCAGCAGTCTCAACTAACCTCGACCCCCGAAATCTCTCAGACACTGAGCCACCAGCTGATATGAGGCCCCCAACACATATATAACAGAGGACTGCCTGGTCTGGCCCTAGTGAGAGAAGATGCAGCTAACCCTTGAGAAACTTGTGGCCCTAGGGACTGGGGAGGTCTGGTGGTGTTTGGGTGGGTGATGGGCATATACTCTTGGAGATAGGAGAGGACAGGTATGGAATGAGGAACAGTCAGAGGGCAGACAGGGAGGGGGATAACATCTGGACTGTAAAAAAAATGAAATAAAAATAAAAAAAAATTTAGATGGGTAGGTGGCCATGTGGTGGCCATGTCTATCTACTAGAGGTGTTTTTTTTTTTTTTTTTCAGGTTCTATCTCCCCTCTATTGGGTATTACAGTTAATGTCATCATAACCCCCAAAAGACAGGAAAGAAATGGGAAAATAGAAAAATGAGGTCACCAAGTTAAAGAGCTATATGTGTTTTGAGAATATGTAACTGAGTACAGCTTGTTTGGCCTGAGAAACCAAATATGGTCAAGGCTTTTACAATCAGTGCATTGGTGAAGTCATTAATTAGCAAGTCACTAATAGCTACTGAGTTAAGGAAGTCTACCTATGATATGAAAAAGATCTATCCCACCTTCCATTCATTGGTTTGTTCATTAATTCATACATTCAGTGATCTATTCATTAAGTCAACCCTGCAAATATTGGAGTTTTTCCTACTTTTGCCTAGAAGGCAACAAAGTATGTAACATGGAAAGCTGTCCTGAGCTTAGCAATTCATGCTGGCCTATCACTGGTAGTAAATGTGCCAAAGCCCTTGTCACTGGTATTATGACTTGAACTCACTTCTCTGATCCTGGGTCAAGAAAAAAAAATTACCCCCAATTCTTTTCTAAATACAAGGCACTATGCACTCAAAACCTTATATATCAGAAACAGATTTTAAATTAATTACTCAACAATCTTCATCCTTTCTCCTTCTCGTGAAAGAATTACAACTTGAAACATGGCAGTCATATTTACTGAGTGGACTATAAGTTGCTGAATAGAGCATGAATTTCCCTGAACGTGAAGGTGTACAGATTTCTTCTAAAATATAGAGTTACCTCCTATGTTTCTCCTTTCTTTGTAAGGCTAGCATTACTCAGTAAAACAGAAGCTATGGCTTCAGAATTGAGCATCTGTAGAAGGGAACCTCAGCTACCCTAAGGTTACACTCTCAGTAGTCAAGAAATGCTATTGTTCTGATGAGCTATTCTGATATGGGGGCCTGAGTCACTGGTATAGTTCCATTCCAGCAAGGAGAACTGAAGAAACAAAAAGACTATCAGCCTAGTATCTCCTAGGAGCCCAAGTGAAGCAGGCAGACATCAGTGGTCCCCCTTGCAGATTGTCAATATGTCACAGATTTCCTTCTTACTCAGCTCTTATTCTTACTAGATTCTCAACTGGTTAGGTATGGTGCATTCAGGTAAGGAAGGACAATACCTTTTGTTCAGAACTGTTTAGATTCAGTTCTTGATTTTGTTCAAAATGCCTCACAAATAGAAACAGAAATAGTTTCAAAAAAACATCAGGGCATCTAGTTTTCCAATCCAGTTGACACATGAAATCACTTCTTTCTAACACAATAACATCTAGAAAACTGCCAATTGTATGTTTGGGTGCTTTACATTTTATTTGGCTATTTGATTTGTAATGTGCTGATCATCGGGATTTAACAGAAACTCTGAATGAGCGATTTTGTTTCCCACTTTTTGGACCAGATGTTTGGCAGCATACACACAGGATAGAATGTAAATGGTTTCCAAATAAAATTAGGCCCGGATTTTAAACTCTTCAGAGAAAGCTACATGGAAAGAGAAGAGTAACAACCATCTCCAGGAGACTAGCATATTGCTTCCTCACTAAGAGTTTTCTCAGTTTTCTCTTGATCTGTAGACAGGTTCAATCAATGCTAACTGGATAAAAATAAATACCAGTCACAAGGTATCTGCCGACAAAAATACATGGTCTGCAGGTTTTACAACACTAAGTATTATTTAATTCAAATTGAACCCTGGGTATATTATTCACAAGAGTGTCTTAAATTATGAACACTGAGAGTTTCATTAAAAATCAATAATTAGAAATTATCAAGTTCTTCACAAATTTCCAGCAGAGTGATTTTTCACAGAGTAATACTTACAAAACTCTTCCTTCCTTCCTTCCTTCCTTCCTTCCTTCCTTCCTTCCTTCCTTCCTTCCTTCCTTCCTTCCTTCCTTCCTTCCTTCCTTCCTTCCTTCCTTCCTTCCTTCCTTCCTTCTTTCCTTCTTCCTACCTTCTTTCTTTCCTTCCTTCTTTTTCCCTGTGACATATTGATAGAAGGTGGAAAGACAGGAAAGGCAGAGAAGCACTGAGAAATTGCAGCATCACCTTGGCATTCTATTTTAAGCCCTGTACATAATATGTTGATATTTTTTGGATACATTGTATAGATTCAGTATCAAGCAATACTTTTTAAACAATACATGCAAATTGGATATTTCCCAATTTACATGATTTTCACTTACGTCGAAAAAACAAGGAAATGCTTCATTTTCTTTCTACTCTGTAGTGATAAAGACGAGGCCAAGTTTGTGGTGCACAAAATGCTCCATCTTAGTTCCCAGCTCCACGTGGTGATGACTCAGTTCACCACATGTCATAAAGAATTGAAAGAAAATGAGCTTTTAAATTGCATTCATCTTATCATTGTTTTATTTCGGGGGAAATAGGAGCATGGTTAAAGCCAATGAAATATGTCATCCAGCCAAAGGTATTTAAGAACATACCACACTGATATAAATTTGAGGAGAAGGGAAGATGAGGCATAGCATATACAAAGGAAGATGTTTTGAACTGGAAACCAACAACCACAGCTAAGGAAATAGAGACCCTTAACTGTATGTAACACGATGGAAGAAGAATAGAACCTGAGCTGTTCTTGAAAGGTGTTTTCTAGACTACTAATGAACAGCAGCCCTAATAGCAAGTAGAATGGAAAATACTAAATAAAATAAAGCATTGACTCCTCTTGCTTTTGCTGACATGACATTTTCCCCGGCCCCCTTCCCCAACCTACTCTCCAAAGATACTTTCTACACAATTGGTAGAAAGATGATTTATTAAAGCCTGAGAAAGAGCATGCCTTTCCTCTGTGTAAATATTTCCAGGTAGTCCTCATCATTAGAAGCAATGACCTGGTCTGTCTTTACTGCTTTGACTCTATCCTCTGCCTCTTACTTAGAATCTTCAATAAAATCATTTTGGTATAATCATTACTGTATGATGATCACTTTGTGATGACCAGCAGTAATGGTCACTGTGTGATCATTATTGTTTGATGTCAATGTGGCATAAACACTGTGTGATAATCATTTATTTTTTATATTCTTATGAGGTCATTTGAAAACAATATTTAAGCATATCCTTCAAATTCCAGTTTAAAAACATTTTTTCTAGACCCATTTGGTATGTAGAGGCTTGATCCAGCTTAGTGTAAGGCATATGAGAGAACAATGGTTCCGGGTATAGCTCATAGATCTAAATAACCTCAGTATTACATTATCATAGAATAAATAGATTATAAGCTTTAAATATGTGAAGAGTTCAGTTTTAAGATGTCCACATATGTAACATGTAAAGGGGAAAAAAACATGACAGGGAGAGTAATTAGGAAGTTAGAAAGAAAAGAAGAAAGGAGAAGAGAGGAAGAAATGGAAAAAGAAAGGTGTATTTATGTATGAAAGAAAGATGGGTAGATAAATAGAATGACAGGCAGGAAGGCAGACAGTCAGACAAACAGACAGATAGCTGTGCTTTTAGGAAACTTACATTGCAATAAATGTAAAATGGAGTGATTATGTAACACAATGATTTCTCAATTATATAAGTACAATGGAAGTATTAAAGTTATAAATATAAAACAGTCAACAAGGGACCAGACATGAACATTTATTGTAATTATTTTTTTGTACTCAGCCACATTAAAATAATGGTTGACCCTGGAATAAGGATTTTAACCATTGGATAACTTCAGGTGAAGGATAGTGAGAAGATCTTGTAACCAGTGGTCTCTGATGGAGCAGAGCAGGAAAACCAAAATGGTTTTATTGGAGGGTGCAGGCAAGAAGTAGGGAATAGATTCAAAAAATAAAAACCAGGTCATTGTTTTTAATGAGGACTACCTGGAAAGATTTACAGAGAGGAAAGGCATGTTCTTTCCCAGGTTTTATAATGATCTTTCTACCATTTGTGTGGGAAAGATTTTGTAAAGTAGGTTGGGAAAGGAGCCTGGGAAAAATGTCATGACAGTGAAGGCAAGATGTGCCAAAAGGATAGTTAAATGCTGGAAGGAAGGAAAAGGCCAGGTTAAGGACATCATTCTTTGGACTTAACAGTTGGAAGATGAAGAAGCACATAGATGTGAAGCCAGTGAGTGAAACAGGTTTCCATATGAGCAGATCTGGAGCAGTTGGAATGACTTACTTTTGATCTCTCAAGTAGAGAGTTTAGGGGCTATGCAGCATGGGCAATGTTGGCATCCTCTATATGAATTGACAGATCATCTCATAAAAGTGTGGAAGAAAAGGATAGCCCAGGGCCATGATGCACTGCACATCTGTGTAAAGATTTATCAACTCAAATTCTCAGTATTCTACCAGATGTTTTATTTGTTTTAATGCCTTAGAATGGAAGATAAATCGATCAAGTTATCCAAAAAGCTGACAAAGAAGGAATTAAAATGACTTATTTTGTTCAAACTTCAATCCAGGCAACTTTCAGAGTTCTGAACTATTGTTAGTAAATGATATTCAGAGATTTTGTTAGGTTAGTCATTTGGTTTGGTTTATGCTTTTGCATGTTAGAGATGTTAGAGACTCACACTACAGACCAGGCTAGCTCTAAAGTCAGGGCAGCTTTCCTGTCTCAGCCTCGCATTGTGCAGAGACTACAGACTTGGGCCACTATACCTGGTTTCTATGTCTATTATTTTGTTTAAAAATAGACATATTTGAATATTTCTCTGAAATCCTAATACCGTTTTATATGGCAAACTTGTTTTGTTTCAATATACAACAATTTTCAAATTCCAGTGTAACAAACCAATCACAAATTCAAGGCCTTTCCCTTGTTTCCTTTACTCCATGAATAACGTATATTTAACTCAACAGTGATTGCAGGTAGGTTTATGGGATGGAAATTATGTCTGGCCATTCAGTAACCTTGACATAGTAAAATGACTTGAAAAATGTTCCTGCTATTTCCTCTAAGATTTTTTTTTTTAGATCGTACTATAATTACATCATTTGTACCTTCTCTTAGTTATTATCTGTGAAGCTTGTAGATCTTTAAATGGAAAGTAGAAACTCTCCTATTCCCACACCTAAGGAATTCTATTTCAGCTGTAAAGTTGCTTTATAGAGCCTCTATACGACTCATACAAGTACTCCAGGTGGTAACAGTCAAATATAAGGCGAGTTCCAATTTTATTTTATTAGTGTACTTTACAATCCTACAGATACACAAGCTTCATAGCTCATAAACACCAAGGTCTTGAAGACTTTACCTTCCTATAAAGTGCCTTTTGGAAAAGGCTATTGCCTCCAATCTGTAAATATATTGCTACCCTTGAGGGAGTCCAGATTTATCTCTTCTCAATTTATAAGCAAATCCCCTGTTAACCTATCTCACCTCTTCACCAGTAATGAGCTGGTTTATGATTGATAGCTAGTGAGTCCACTGAAGGCAACTGCAACGAAAGTTAAGAAAATAATGAAGGGAGGAGCTAATAAATTCAGCACTATTTAGTGGATGAAATGAAATCAACTTTATAGTGAGCAGCTCCCATGGTGAACAAAGAACTGATGGTTTCATGTGATATGTCAGTGATGACAATAGAATAGAAATTATTCCTTCAATAGCTAGAAATTATTCCTTCAATCCAGCAATCCAGTACTGCAAAGCTGTTTCCCCAGCAGTCCCAGTGAATTCCTGCTGATAAATAGTTACTTGTTCATTCTTGTTTTCCTTTCTTTCAATATTTTTACTCACATTAAGTGTGTTACTGTCTTTTATATATATATATATATATATATATATATATATATATATATATATTCGTTTTTTTGATTTTTCTTCAAGACAGGGTTTCTCTATATAGCCCTGGCTGTCCTGGAACTCACTTTGTAGAGCAGGCTGGCCTCAAACTCAGAAATCTGCCTGCCTCTGCCTCCCAAGTGCTGGGATTAAAGGCGTGCGGCACCACGCCCGGCTACTGTTATATTTTAATTGCACTTAGTACTCAGATTCATAATGATATCTTCACATAAGTATATGATATGCCTTGACCATTCTCGACCCTACTACTTTCCCATTCACCATCTCTGCCATCTTAGAGGGTTTTCTTCATACTTGCAAGGCATATACACATATGTTATTGTATATGTCTCTATAAAATTCAGGATCAGCAAATAAGAGAAAGCATGATATATGTACTTCTGTGTCTCACTTAATTCCTTCAATATCAGTGTACAGCTTTATCTGTTCTCTTAAATATATTAAAAAGTTAAGTCCAGGAGTGTGAATTCTCTATGAAAATTACTAATGCATTTATGGAAAAGACCCAAGGGAGCTCTCTTGACCTTGATTATCAAAAGAGGGCTAAGAAGAAGCTGCCATCTATGACCCAGACACAACGTGCCTTCTGTAAGACCTCCACCTTAAATTTGCTAGACTGGAGAACTGTGAGAAGCTTTTCTTGTCTAACGCCTCTCAATTGAATGAGCTTTGTTATAGTGTTCAGAAAGCATACACACATGTACACGTAAATGCATACACATACGCACACATATGCACACACACACAATGTGGACAATGAGATCCTGGAATGTATATGACATGCTGTAGACTTCATAACTATGTCAAAGCCCCAATGAAACCTCTCTTCTGGGAATGATCAAACTATTGCATCTTGGGAGCTTATGGAAAGCCTCTATGAATATATTGAGCTTAATACTCTATTTCTTTTTAATGTTAAGTTGTTTGAAATATTGTATTTCAATTACTTTCATCTCACACAAGGATAACTAGGGAGAGAGACGTCATATCAACCTTTCCTTTTTAAAAAATAATGTTAGGAGGATTCCTATATTAACCAGGTAAGGGTATCATTAAAATGCAAGCAAAAATAGAACATGAGATGAGGAGATAATATACTTTGTGAGGCGCTTCCTCTGTAGTAATGTGACCTAAGTTGTATCCTCAGCTCCTACATACACATCTGGAGGTGATGCTACACACTTGTAATCTAATTACCAGGAAGTCTGAAACAAATGGATTCTTTGACCTGGAATTCCATTCACCTTCAGATTCTTTAAGAGACTCAAAATATTGTGGAGAATGGCTACAGAAGATACTTAATGGCAATAATGTCAACAACCTTTGGATTCTACAAACACACATTTGTACACACACACACACACACACACACACACACACACACACAGNTAGGGAAGAATAAGAGGAGGAAGATAATAAGGAGGAGGAGGAGGAGGAGAGAAGACTGGCTTAAACAACAGAAGTTGATTTTGGTGAACTTTAATTGCCTCAAAAAGGGCCTCCATCGAAGTAATAGGCATAGAGCTTTATCACAAATTCTCCAGAGACACACTTCAAAGATTTTTGTTATGTTTGTTATTTTCTGGTATCAGTTCTATTTCAGAAAATAAAAATCTGTTCTTTCAGATGACCCCACATTAGGCCTATCATTCTTGTCTCTGAACTTCCTACATAAAGACATTAAATAAGAAGATTTGAGCTACGGCCTCACAGCAGTCTCGATGGTGTCTGATATCATGACAATAAGTTTCAGTTTACTTTGTCTCATGACAGGGACTGCTTTCTTGAGGCTTATCTGTCTCTTGAGGCCTATCTGTCTCATAACTGTCAGTCTCAGCTCTTTCTAACAAGGACTGCTCCCCAACTTGTTTGTTGCCCTTCTATAATAGATCATTAATTATGAAATGATAATTTGATTCCTGGGCAATGTCTAATCTAGGAGATGAAATTTCTCACATGAGCCACCGGCATGAGAAATGTGGTCAGTTTTTTTATGAAAATAACACTTTGCCATACTCTGGCACAGAACCAAGGGAGGGTGGGTTGCTCAGGAATTCTACATATGCCTTTCAATAGACACATAGAAATATCACTGTTATACCAAGGGCCTGATAAGCATTCAGCTCACACGTGAACTTCCTCTAAGCGAGATTTAAAAGATACAGTAGAAGATTGATCACACAGGCTTTTGGCCACATTTAAGTTTGCTAAAGACTGAGTTCCAGCATTCTTTAGCTCTTCCCTCCTTTAATCCTTTTGTTTTTTTTTCTAATGTAACACTTTCCTTTAAAGCCAAGACACATGCCCATTCTTCCGGACTGACAGCATCTGAGATCCAAGCACTATTTACTGTCTACACCATTCACATTTATGGAATTATCAATACCATGCGTTTTCTTTTTTATAAGAAAGGACTTAGTTTGTTTATATCTGCTCACCATTTACCCAGGGGCATAAGGATTATTTTCTTTGAGAGACAGTACTCTGATCAATAATTTTTATGAGCGTCTTGTGAAAAAAATCATCAACATTTTCCTCATAACAACAGTTTCTCAGCTTTATAAACTACCTATCCAATATAATATTGTTAGACTGTATGCTGCCCGGTTATTAATCAGTGCAGCATGCAGATGATCGTTCATACTTAAAGGGCATTCATTTTTTCTTCACTTAAAATGCTCTACAGAAATTAAAAGCCCTGCATGCTAGCAAATATTTACCAGAAAAGCATTTTATGAAACATGATCCTAAGACCTCAAAGAAAATGTCAGGAAAAGGCTGTAGATTAGAGAACAACAACAAAAAAATACACAATTAATTGAAAATTAAATATATTTTGCATATTCTGATACACTATTTTTCTTGCCTCATTTGCATGCAAATAGGGTTCAATAACTGCTTTAATGTCTATATTCTTCCCAACAGCAAAGAAGACTCAAAATATATGTATTATTTTGTATATAATAAAATGTTAATATTCACCAAATAACTGTCTAATTTCCATAGTGATTAGACATGTCTGCAATAAAACCCCTTTTATAAATATACAGAAGGAGCATTAGAGGCAGTGAAATTTGACAAGTGAAATAATAAGCAAATCTAATAAGGAAAATTGTATGCAGGTGAAAGATTTGTAGTACATTATTTTTAATATGACTTTATTACTAATGCCAGAGTAATAAGTTAAGTCCTTAAGCATTCTGAACATCATCCATAGTGAGAGGGGAAAAACAAATACAATATAGATAAAAATATTAAACATGATCAAATATATCTGAAAGAAAGGGATTCCTTCGGGAAGAATTTCTACCTACATAATTTCAAGTGGAGTAATCTATTTTATAATTAAAAGGGAAAAAAAAAAACACCCTGGTAAATGACCTTGAATTCTAAGATATTAGCTCAAAGGGAATATTTACAATGCAAAGGCTCGGGTGCATAATGAAAATGTGAACATGACTTTTACTGTTCTTAATGTTCTTTTAAAATCATCCTCAGAAATGATAAAGCGATGTTGACTGACATTTATAGTGTGGAAAATTGACTGGAATGTAAACTCAATCGCGTTTGAAATTAGAATGCACCTTTGCAAGGAGGCATGTTTGTGTTGTTCAGAGTCATTTCTCTTCACAGGATCCTTACATTGGATCCTTTTGGCCAAGCTCTATTCTCACTGACACTTACATGTTTGTGATTATTTCAATTATCTGCTGCTATCCCACCCATCATTTTTATTTAGATTTATTCATTTCAAAGAAAGATAGCTTTCAGCTTTGTAAATGGGATGAAGAAGCACATTAGAATTTAAGCTTGGAAGATGTGTGAGAAACATCTGAATGAAGGAACATAGTATTGTGTCCATGGGTGAGTGGGGTGGTGGTCCTCATTGTATGTTATCTTCTGTGTTTCTGGTAATCTGAAAGAAAACATGAGGGTGTCAATGGGCATGAAGAATGAGTAGACCTGGTTAAAAGTCCCCTTCATAAGATCCCATCCCTAGCACCTGGAATTAGCCAATAATTTTGGTCTCCTTGATGACTAGTGATGAGGGACTGTCTATAGTGCATCAACGTTAAACTTGTACTAAGATGACAAGTCTCCACATTTTAGACCTGGGTATGGGCGGTCCTCATCCACACTCTTTAACACTAGGAAATTGCCATTCTGATGTGCAATACACTGTTGGAGCCAAAGGAGATTATAAAAAGTATTTCTTTTTCTGAGTAATGATAAGGATTATAGAAAATAATAAATGAACATGAAGTTCGTGGAACTTGGCCAACTTAATAAATAATGGCAAAAGTGATTAGGAAGATGGAGGAAAAGATTTGAGATAATTCTTCCTTCAGCGATTGCTTCTGCAGATCTTGCGGGAGGAAAGGATTCTTCATCCGTCTATGTTTGAGTAAAAGTGGGCATTTAACATTCACAATGGCTAGGATGTAGTTCCGCAGTACAGTGTTTGTCAAGCATGTTCAAGGACACTAGAACAGAAAATGCATATATTATATATCCTCCCCTCTCCCTCCCTTCCTTTCTCCCGCCCTCCCTCTTTCTTTCTTTCCTTTCTTTCTTTCTTTCTTTCTTTCTTTCTTTCTTTCTTTCTTTCTTTCTTTCTTTCTTTCTTTCTTTCTTTCTTTCTTCCTTTTCTTTCTTTCTTCCTTTTCTTTCTTTCTTTTGTCTCAGAGTTTTCATACATCAAATCTACCCTCCCTTCCTTCTTTCTATTCCTTTCCCAATCTTCTCACACTCTACTGGATCCCAAATTCACAGAATCCACTTAGTGATGTCCATGTCTGTAGGGCCATTTATTGGGGTTTGGGTAGTCTCCTAGGGGCCACATCCCTAAAGAAAGATGACTTTTCCCCATCCCCGCTGCCATCAATTGCTGATAGTAGAACACTGCTGGGTAGGACTTTATCTAGCTTTGCTTTTGCCCAGGTCAGAACTGCTGTGAGCTCACAAGTGAAACTACACTATTTTGTTCCCAAAGCCCAGGTTACCTAATGTCACCTTTGGCTCTTAACATCTTCAGCATCCTTTTCCACCATGAGTTCAGATGTAAAGCTTTATTGTAACTGAAATCAAATTGAACTAAATCTTGTTGGACAGTTGACCTCTGTAAATATGGAGGATGTAACAAACAGTTGTGGACATCAGTTTAATCTACATTGTTGAAGAAGAAAGATGAGACCCCAGAGAATAATCCTGTATAAACTTAACTGTAGGAGTCCATCCAAATAATTTTACAATATTTTTGTAATTTTAGTATCAAAGCCAAGACAAGCACATTGCAGGTTAAACAAAATATTGTCAAAGTAAATGCCTCCTTACAACCACAGAAATGAAGTTGAATTTTTACAAAGAAGACAATGGGTGCTTAGCTTTTGAAAAGCTTTAATTCTGACTCTCCTGTTTTACAAGATTGGAGGAGCTAGAGAAAGTACCCAAGGAGTTGTAAGGGGCTGCAACTCTGTAGGTGCAACAACAATATGAACTAACCAGTAGCCCCTGAGCTCGAGTCTCTAGCTGCATATGTAGCAGAAGATGGCCTAATCAGCCATCATTGGGAAGAGAGGCCCCTTGGTCTTGTAAACTTTATATGCCCCAGTACAGGGGAACACCAGGGCCAAGAAGTGGGAGTGGGTGGGTAGGGGAGCAGGGGCGGGGGTGGGGTATAGGGAACTTTCGGGATAGCATTTGAAATGTAAATAAAGAAAATAATAATAAATAAATTAAAAAAGAAAATATATAGGTGCCTGAAAAGCATCTGATAGATTCAAACTCACCTGTGGAGTAGCAATTCCTTGCACACTGACGTGATGAGAAGTTTTCTTACTGAATAGTTACTAACAGAACCTGGGTAGAGAAGGATTCAGTTAAGGTACTATATTAAAAAAAATGGTTTGTCTCAGCAAACTACATTTTGACTAACCCAGTTATTCCTTATTATATAATTATTTGACATGAAACTTGGAACATGTTTCATAAATTGTGAATGCTCTAGATTTCTCTGTAACAGAATGGTGACCTACCCTGTCCAACTTAATGAAATGAATTCAATTAAAGGATGAAAAAGCTAATGCATCTCAATGTGAGCAGTCTACATGGAAACAGGGAAGTGCTGTCATTTGTTGCTCTTAGCCGATCTTAATGACTGCTGTCGTCAAGGTGGACAGCACTGCTGTAGCTGTCTGCCCTTTGACTGATAGAACAACCACCTCCCCAGCATCACACAGTCACTTATTAAATATGTGCAACTGCAGTCACGTCCCTCTCTGGCCTGCTCAGACCCTGCACCTTGACTAGGCTTCAACTCATCTATCTACTCTCTGTAATGCATGAGAAAGCTTTAGGCTGGCACTCTGCCAACCTTCAGAAACTTTGTATGTAAGAACTCACCCAATTTTACTCTGGGAACATAGTACAAGAGATTTATCCATGTTTCAGAAAGATTTCTTTGTTTTCTCTGAATATGTAGGGATCTGTTGGCAAGTTTCTCCCCAAGGGTAGCAACAATAGAAAAAAATTTAAGTATTTAGCTGTACAGTGCAGTGGGCTAAGTCTTCAACCCTCTTATCCATTTCATTCCTCTAACTTCACTGTTCAGGAAAGGAAACAAAACATTCAGATTCTATGTGAGCAACCAGAGATGGAAGCTATTAAGGCAGGGTCAGCTTTGGAGCCAAGGAATCCTATTTCTTAGCCTACACTATTAATTTCTTGTATAGACTGTCTGTCTAATGAAATCAATATTTTCTTAAGAATTTTCATTTTTTTTTAATAAATCAGGGTCTCACTCTTGCTTCAGCCTCCTAAAGATCTGCAATAGCTGGCATATCTATCATGTCTATACACCTGACTCACTTGCTGAAATTTTGATCAAAGTAATCATGAGATTTTGTATATTAATTTACAAACATAATAACCTTTGGTTGATGAAGTATATTAATTTTATATTCATATTAAGCACTTTTATGTATTGACACTCCTGAAAACTTTGTGTACATCATTTCTTCATTTTACAGATGATGAACTTTTTATTCCTCTTAGAATGGGAAAAAACTACAAGAGATACTGTGACTTGCTGATTATCAGATAAGAAATTAAATATTAAAGACTAAAAGCTAATGAAGTTACCAAGGAAGGATAGGTTTTATAGAGATATGACTAGTCTTTTCAAAAATTTATTCTTCACATTCTATTAAGAATAGTTATGAAACAAGTATCTACTTTTTATGTTAAAGGTAACAATTTCTCAAAAATAATTTAAAAATTCTTGTAAGGTCAATTTCCTGTATTTATTTCCTCAGCTTAAAAAAACCTTCCAAGTGCTAAATATACTTAAAGAAAGATTGCTAAATTATTGTATTTGAAAAAAAACACAAGATATAAGTAAATATTTACCAGAATAAACACTTATATGCTTGAATATGCATTTTCTAGAATATATATGTATATGAATATGTACACACATGCATATATATATATATATATATATATATATAGAGAGAGAGAGAGAGAGAGAGAGAGAGAGAGATCATGTAGATATTTTTAGATATTTTATTGTAGCCATATGGATGGGAAAAAAATAAATGTGTTGAGTGTCTTTTAATCATTTTTATTTATCTTGATATGTAAAGCATGTTATTGCCGAGGATCATGAAAGGAGACGCAATAAACTGCTTTAGAACTCATGGAATGGGGTAGGGACCACCGGTTAGCACAGCCAATATGGGTTTGCCTTGGTTTAGGCGTGAGCTAAGGACTCTGCTCTTTAGACTTCCTGCTGTTATGGAGTTCAGCTCTATTTTCTGTACTCCCTTCCCTCTCACTTTAAGAACTTTTACAAAAACTCGGAGGAGGCTTCTAGACCCTCACTGCACAGTATCTCTGTTACTCAAAACAATAATGCTTGATCTCCCTGAGGCATTGCTGCTCGATACGATTAATGATTCAATTACAACCCTAGGAAAGAACTTAGAAATGTGGATGGTCGGCTATGACCACTAACTTTAGAAAGCATTTGGAAAAATAAAATTGTTATTGAAGCTAGGTTAAGATATTTTTCTATTGGCTCTGATGTAGAAAATCTTAGGGAACAATTTGAAGTTCAGAAAGTCACTGTCTTCATAAGTAAGCTAAATATCTTTTATGGCCAGGGAACAAGAACAATGGCAGCACTAGGCAATGTGACTCTCACTAAGACTAGACTGGTAATGATTGATTTCTTATACCCATTTTTGGCCTTCAGCTTTGATATGATTTAATAAGAATTTCTGATGAGTAGATGTGCATTCTGAGGATATGTCTGCCTAACTGTCTGCCTTCCTGCCTGCCTGCTGCTCTGTCTGTCTGTATGCATGTATGTGTGTATTGGTATGTATGAAGATATCGGAGTCTGTCTTTTGCTTTATTTACTCAGTGTGTATTTATGTATGAACTTTTCTCTTTCCTTTTATTTCTCACTGGACCCCAGGACTTAAAAGAATTCCAAGATTTTTGCTGGCCACAGGAAGTTCTGGACCCAGTAAAGTAAACTTTGTTCATTCAGTCAATGTCTGCTGAGGAATTTCTCTAATAGCTGACTGCCATGGACAATAGCCCCTGTCAGTATCTGGATGAACTCCTGCTCTTAGCACTGACCCCCACCAGCTGCCTGCCTTAGTCATCCTACCCCATGGTGGCCAAAGCTGGTTATTGGCATGCTGTCATTTTGATTTAATCAATGTGAAAATTATTTAATGAGATTTTTAAATGTTATACTATTCACTTGACATTGTTGCATGTCTGTGCCTAGAAATCTGTGGAAAATGGAGACCATGCCAGGGTGTTGGCTAACTCAATGATGAAGATCTCTGCATATCTGGGAGGAAAAAAAAACAAAACAGGTTAGTACGGTGGCTCTCAACCTTCCTAAAGCTGCAACCCATTAAAACAGTTTCTCAAGTTGTAGTGACCCCAACCATAAAAATATTTGTTACTACTTTAAACCATAATTTTGCTACTTTTATGAATAGTGATGTAAATATTTGATAAGCACGACACCTGATGTATGACCTCTGAAGGGGTCATGATCCACAGGTTGAGAACTTTTGGGTTTATAACTTGGAAACAGTTAGTTGAGAATGTCTAACATTGCGCAACCTATCATGACATCATCATTCATGCACATTGCCTCACTATTCCACTGTCCTTTTGATGTGCAGAATGCTAACACTGAATGATCTCGCTTCTTGAATCCTGCTGTTAAATGATACACAAAGTTTTCCCTTTGATGTATATTTTATATCAAGTTATAATTACAATTTTGTTTCATTAAAATTTATTCTTAAATTGATCTTAGTAGCAACACATTAGTTCATATGAATTTTATTCCTGAAAATAAATGCCTAGCAATTAACATTTAGCATACATTTTTAAACTACTAACAGTATGCTAAAGTCTACTATAGAATTCTGTGTACATATATCTAATTAGGAATATGCATGCATAATATCTTTTATGACATGACAAATTACTTTCTAGAAGGAGGGTACCATTGCTCTCTATTAGAAGTGTCCCATAGCAACCACTCAGCCTAGATCTATCACAGCTGGGATGGTATGCTTACCACTTTAAGTGTTTACATACTTTTTCATTTGCTGTGTGATGTGTGGTGTGGTGTGTGTGTGTGTGTGTGTGTGTGTGTGTGTGTGTGTGTGTTTTGAGTGAGAGGAAAAATATAGGACATTTGTATTTCCTTTCTTGCATTTATTATTTAAAATTATGGAAATTCTTTACATATGGAAAATTATTTGCAAATATTTTCTGATCATAATGAAGATATTAATTCATAGTATTTGCAATTATGAGGTGCCTCTATCAGTATTTTTTCATTTTCTTAAAACCAAAGGTCTATCACTTCACTTTATATTTTAAAATTATTTTCTCTTCTTTACAATGACATGATCTGCATTTCTCATTTCTTATTGTGGTTATTTCTATATGAATCTATTAACTCATTTTAAATTTATGTTGGGGAAAAAAGTGTGAATATAAAGTGCAATTTAAATTTTTTTAGTCTTCATTAAATTCTTCCAGATATTTACAGTTGGCCATTTGCCTCTTCGTTCCATGTAATCAGATATTTAGACATATTAAAAACAATGACTTCATTGTCATATGCTCTGAGCTGTATTTATATGAGTTCAGCTTTCCTAAATCGGGTACAGATGACACAAGAAGTGTAATAGCTATAATTAATACAGTATTTTCTTTACTTGGTCAGACTAAGCTAATTGAAGAAGCAGGCAGAGAAAAAAGGACTCCTAACCTAATAAAAGGTTCATACAGTGGTGTGCTTTTTGTGCTGAAACCCTTCTCTGTTCTCATATAGGCTAATCCACTTTCTTTTCCTTGGCAGTTCATCCACAGCTAGACAGTATAAACTGTATGTTTGCCTGGGATGAAGAACCAAGCCAGGTGTGAGTAGATGATAAGTACCTCTGTGGCCATATCCAAACTCAGTATTTCCTAATGGTACTCAGACATCTACCATCAGAACTCTGAGTTCCCAGTGCCGCCAAACCAACCTAAATGTTTCTCCTGTAATCTCTTATCACACACACACACACACACACACACACACACACACACACACTCAGACAAACAGACACACAGACACATTCACATATTCACACCTGGGATTTTGCTTGGCTACTCTTCTGTTTTGTTTGTTTGTTTGTTTGTTTTGTTTTGTTTTTCTGTCTCATGTCTCTTTCTCTTGAGGACATTCATAGCCCATTCCTCAGTTCACTTTTTGTTGAATATGTGAATTCAGAAGACTACACATTCTGTCATCTGCATTTCTCTCCTTTTGTTTCAAAATCTTGTCTTTCTATTTTTATATTTAATTGATACATTTCTTTGGAAATCTGTAAGGAAAGAAGTTAAAAGTGCTGTTTACATAACTGTCATATTATTACCTAAAAGATGAGGCATCTCCAACACTCTAGACATGCTGTTAATGTATCACAATTCAGCATTTGCTTGCGCTAAATGCACGCTTGTCAGAAAACAGCAGAGAATGTGTCCCAAGCAAATATCCATCATCATGTTTGCAGGTGGGACTTGCATAGCAGAGAAAGGGCCAATCTATTTCACTGCCTGTCAGCAGTATTGTCAGCAAAGAGGAGAACAGTGTTAATATATAAACTGCTTTGCTTGCATACATAGAATACTTGGATTTGCTCTGTCAGTAGCCAGGCATTTTGCACATATTTTCAGTAAAGTGATGTGGGCCTTCATTTAAAAGGCCAGCTGATGGAGTAATAGTAGATTTTATTGAGACTCTCATGATGAAAAGGCCATTCCTTCTTGGTACCATCCCTGGGGTTATGCTGCATACCTCTCCTCCAATAATTGTGCACAGCAATAACAAGCCAGTGGCTGTGCACAGTAATTGGCACCTCCTCACTGCATTTGTGAGTAGTCGATCTGAGAATTACTGAAATCGAACAACAGCCACAGTGACGGCAAGACTGAGGCACATATTGATCTAGAAGGAATAGGATGGATCTGTCAGGCCTGGGCAGAATACATCATCCTCCTGGTGAGAGAATTCTTCCTGCAGAAAAAGGAAATAATTATTCTCTCCAATGATACATTCTAAACAAAAGCATGCACACTCATAAAGGAGCCTTTGACATGGGAAAAAAATAGCTTTTTAATAATTTTGTAGCTCTTGTTTTAAGAATCATTTCTTTGAGATGCGCTCAAGTTTTTTTTTCTGAGCCTCCTCTAGTCTATTAGTACATTGAAAATGTTTAATCTCTGTATTCAGATTTCAATTCCCATTTAAGCAGCCTTCAGTTAAAATGGAAAAAGGCAGGCCCATTTAGTATACACAAAGTACGAAATAATTGCGTTGGAAAACCCCAAAACACACAAATCAGAACCAGCTGTTGCCAAGCAAGTATGGAAAGCTGTGCTCTGGACTTTCCATGGCCTGCAGCAGCAATGTTATACAAACAGCAAGTCCCCACAGTGTCTCAGCAGCTACTCAGGCAGTGGAAAGAATTAGATATCAAGTTAAAGGTTTACCAGATGAAGATTCAATCAGTTTCTTTTGTGAAAAAAAAATCTCTATCTAGAATGAGTATTTAAGAATAACTACATTTAATTTTGAAAATTAGTAACATTTTTTTATCATCCCTTCTGAGATGAACAATAAGCACTAAGGAAGACTAAGTGAAAGCTGTATGCATAAAGTAGAGGACATGTGTAAATAAACAAGTATAACCTGAAAACAGCCAACTGAGTGTAAGTGGTAAGTTCATTATGGGAAAACAAGCAAATAAACAGAAACATTGTTACAGTGGGTTGCTGGGCTCAAGATTGGAGATAACAAATTGTTTCTCTAATAAGAAATAGACTTGGATGCACATCATTGTCTTACAAGTTGGTGCTGCCATTCTTGATATCAAAGTCCTGGTGTGGCGTCCCCGAACAAAACTCCCAAAATCTGTACTCCATGGTACGTCGAATTTTCAACTTTCTCTTCCATTTTCTAAGTACCTTAACCCCCACCAGTTTTTTCTTTGTTGCTTAAAGTGCATTCTGTTTCTAGTCATCTGAGCCATTGATTGTTCAAGGTATTTAGAGCTGTCCAACCATATAGGGATACTCCCTATCTAGGCTCCATCATAGCCCCTACCCCCAGTCCTCCATGATTTCTTGTCCATGTGAAGTCTTTCACTCTAAGAGCAACACTGATGTTCATTATAGTTGGCAGAAGAATAAGCATTTTTGGTTTGTGTTACAAGATTCAAGGTAAAGAAAGATCCCACTTGGGGAAAGCCTTGGAATAAGGTAAGAATACTATACATTTTTGAAAGGCACTCTTTGGCAAATCATAAATGCACTGAAGTTGGAAGAGTATGTTGAAAGGCAGTTTTGTTGAGTGCTTTCAAGCTTCATGATTGGAAGAGCTCTCTCTGGCTCATTGCTCCTCCACTCATCATGCAAACTGGTTTGCAATATCCACTTCCTAGGAGTAGAGACTTGAATTTGTAGCTTTAGGATGTCATTGTATTAAATCACACCAAATACGGAGATTGAAGGAGACAAAGATTCATGATCATGAAAGTTGCCCAGAGTATTCTCAAAAGTGAGAGATTTTGTGACCTCAGTGACCCCATTGATAGCATCCTTCCAAGTTATAGAGGAGGAGTGTAGTTTTGTCAAGGCAGTCAAAGGAATGTTCATTACATATCAAAATATGAGATGAAATTGGCAACTGTAGGGATGGCTCAAGAGTACGCATTGCATTTACAGAGGACTAGAGTTCAGTTCCCAGAACTCACATCAGATGGCTCACAGTTGTCTGTAACTACAGCTCTAGGGAGGACAAAGCACTCTTTGGGCATCTGCAGGAATCTGCATTCTTGTGCTTCTATACCCCCCCCCACACACACAGAAAGAGAGAGAGAGAGAGAGAGAGAGAGAGAGAAAGAATATACATTATAAACATAATGATTATACATTATAAATTATACATTATAAACATAATATAAACATAAAAGATCAAATTAGAAATAAAATCTTCAAAAACAAATTAAAATAAGTATATCTTTGTATACCTTTATTTTATGTGTTTATATACAATGTATATATGTGATATATGGATATATGTGCATAGATTCATGCTCATATGTGTGCCTATGTATGCACATGTTAGAAGAGAGTGTTTGATACCTTACTCATTCACTCTCCTTTTTATTTCTTGGAGGTAGGGTCTCCCTAAAATTCAAGTTTGAATTTTATTTTTTTTAGGCTGGCTGCATTTTTATATGTTCTGGGATCTGAACATCAGGTCCTATGTTTGTGTAGCAAGATTCTATATCAAGTATTGTTGACCACACCAGCCTCCAAATCAGAAATTCTGAAATGAGTGACCAAATTAATATGAAGCATAATTTTAAGTTCATGCAATATTAGGTTGAAAAATTAGAAGAGTCACTTCATAATACAGTGTTTGTATATTTTCATTTAAAATATAATTGCATACACCTGATTGCTTAACACATTTACAGCATGTTCAAAACCCTGTGTTAAGTCAGAGATGAAAATATGGTTATACGCCATTAAAATTTTGTTGATGCAATCAACCCCTGTTCTACCTTTGAGACTACTGTATTATTCAGTGACAGCTCCTTAAAGTGAAAAAAAGATCAACCACATATCTTTTTAAAAAAAAAATCAATTGTCCAACAGGAAGAAGATGGATTGCCATTGATTGCTTCCTGCTGGTGTTAGGGGTGATGGATGACCACAGCCATGACATTGATCTTGAGGGGCAGGCAGCCTTACCCTGGTTTTGCATTGCTTATTATTAGCCTTCCTACTCAATAGATACCTATGTGCACAATACATGCTACACTTTACCTTCTGTCACTTTCTAACTATTCATTGGCTCCAATGACTTTGACTGTGTTTATAAATTTAAGCATTGTTACTTCTGTTAAAATTTTACTCAGTAGTAGTGGAAATAAAGGGATTCTAGACACACAGTACAGTTATAGAACAATACATATGTATTATGTAAATGAATTACCTATAGTGAGTGTGGTTTGTTGCTACACAAAGCAATCGAGAGGCCATAAAGAACTTCACATTTTTATATAATGAAAGAACCTGTGAAATGTTCCATGCTTGTTCTAATCTGCATTTGGGAGACACTAATCATTTTCTGTCCAGTTCAATTTATCAATTTTATAATGTATGTTTGGATGTGTGTGTGTGTGTAAATATTGATCTGTGATGACTTCTTTACTCAATAAAAATGAACTTGCGAATACTGTTTAATACATTTATTCTAACTCTACATTCTTCTTGACAGCCATCTATACTTCAGTGTTTTATATTCTTCCAAAAATCACAGAACCTAACCTTTGACTGACATCCATAACCACTGTCTAGACCTCTTCTTTCCTTAGTGACTTGCTACATGGTGGAAAGATCTTTCCACTGCAGGCTTGAGGGAGTGCTGACTGAGTGAGTTCAGCATGTGGCAACTAAAAAGGCCACTGCTCATTCTCCTTTTATAGCCACATCTATTGGGGGCTCTTACCAGAGTAAGGAGGCTTAAAATGTGACTAGACATTATAACCAGGAATCATTTTTTTCTGCTATGAACTCTCCTAAGTCAATTTGACCTTTTGTCTGCCATCAAGAGTTAAATTCTATTTTTGTTGTTTATTTTGTAGATGTTGTCAAACTACAAATAGGATCAAAGGGGGAATTGACTATATCATAAAAACAGATACTTTCATTGAACATTTTACCTAATCTAGTAACATATATTGGGTAAGAAAACGTATAATAATTATTTAAATTCCCTGTAACTTGAAGTGTTAGCACTAGGCATAGTGGCATACCACATCTCAAATAGACACAATTGCACAGGCAAACAGTTACAATAGAGAATGCTGAGCAAGTCTGTGGTAAGGATGAGTATTAACCAGCAGAGGCATGTGTCACATTCATTCACTATATCTTGATAGCAACATTGAATGTTAAATTATTTTAACCTAACTACATAATAGATATCATAGTTCCAAGGTGAAATTTTCCTCTTGGGAGTATGATCAAGTCAGTCCTATTTTGCCCACTTGCTCATAAGTATACAATCTCTGTCTTCATTTGCTTTTCGTTTCTATGATCAAACACCGAGCATAAAATGTCTTGTGGAAGAAGGAGGTTATTTGACATACATGTTTATAGTTCATTAACAAGAGGAGCCAGCACAGAAACAAAAGACAGTGACCAGGAAGCAGGAACTGTAGCAAATCATGAAGGAGTGCTGCTTACTGGCCTGTTCTTCATGACTTTTATACCTTGTTGTTTAATCCAATGCAATACCACTTACACTGGAGTAGCAATACGCAAAGTGGGCTTGGCTCTTCCACATCAATCATTAATCAAGCACGTTTTCCACATACATGCCCACAAGTAAGTCTTACGGAAATAATTTTGCAACTGAAGCTTTCTCTTCCCATGTGACTTTAGTTTCTGTTGACAATAACTAAACACCACACTTTTAAAAAGATGCACCACAGTCTTCATGTTTTTGTTTTTGTTTTTGTATTTTTTTTCTGTATTCAATGAAATAACAACCTTCTGTCCTGGGGTTTCATGGTTTATTTGTTTTGTTTGCTTGTTTTAGTCTCAAAACTAAAAATTAGCTATGTATCAAATTATGAGAAGAAAGAACACCAGAAAAAGGCTGGAGTGTCAGTAACACTTTGGAACTGGGATCTGAAGTTAAATGATTGTTCAATAATACTGAACATTCAACGACAACTTCATGTGTTATATTTTGAACCCTCTCTGTGCTCAGTATCCTGAGTCTTACATTTTCAGAATAGGTGATACCTATAGGTAGTAGAATTTCAAGGAAAACAGAGAGTTGACACAGATACTTTTTTTATGAAACAGCAAGTTAGTTAAAAAATACTGAAAATGAGGATTTCGTTTTGTTCATTTTTTGTGTGTTTCAGGTAAGAATTTCTAATGTCAGTAGTGAGAATACCATAGGAAAGAGAAACTTTGGTAGACATGGAGTTCCAATAAGGATTATGATATTATCATGTGCCATATTCATCATGACCAATATCTTGTCATCTAAAGGGCAAATTATTTATGTTAGCTCTTGCCATTAAACAGTCACCATGATAACCTATCAATTTCAGCAAGCAAATGTGTTCTTACAGAATGAAAGAGAATATAGATCTTCATTTGATACCTAGGCTAATAATGACATTACTACATGTCTTGTTGGGTTTACTACAACAGACTCTCCTGTGGATGGTGCACCAGTTGCAGTTCTCATCACTATGACCTCAGGGAACAAAAGTTGACTTTGGCCCACAGTTTCAGGACATATAGCCCAAAGCAAGGAAGATCTGATTGTTAAAATGACTAAGTATACCATGGTGGGAGCATGTAGTCTTAGTTCCCCCCAAACACACATCTTTTAGATCAAGAATCAGAGAGCTACTTCAGACCCAGGAGCTAATATAGTGTGAAAAGATCTACTATCTGTGGCCTAAACATATCAACTAGTACCTGCTGTTCAAAGGAACCAATGAACCAAACAATGCTACCTACTAGGGATCAATTGTTCAAACACATGAGCCTATGGGAGTCATTTTACTTTCAAACCACAAAAGATAAGACACTGGATCAAGCTAAACAAAGAAATTATGAAGTAACTAATTATTTTGTAAAATTCAATTCACAGGGTTTTTTTTTGATAAATGGTGTGAAAAACACATGAATTTCTCTCTGAATATATATTATTTTATTGCTTTTATATCATATAAGCTCAGTTGCACTCAAACTTTACTATGTAGGTAATGTCCCCAAATCGATGCCTCTAACCTTTAGGAAAAAACAAACAAACAAACGAACAAAAAAACCATGATCAATTGAAATGCAGTATTGTGGAGCCTCATTCCAATGGATAAACCTAGCAAAACACCATATCTAAGACTCAGAGAACATTGCTAAAGAGGAAAAGGAAAAATTGTAAGAGCCAGGGGTTCAGGGAATTAATTATGAAATTGTGCCTTAGTAACATCAGATGTTATATGCATACAGTCTTACCATGATTGCCCAAATGTGACCTGAACAAGGATGATGGCCATGAACATACAAAACTGGACTGACCTCCCATGACCTCAACTATACACAAAGAACTATGAACAACTGAGGAAGCTGTTATTGGGATAGACCTTCTTCCCAATGAAAGAGCAGAATGATTTGGTGTTTAGTACCCAATGGTTAGCCTTGAATATGTACATACAAGTATCAGTATACAGAGTGAACAATTTATATATAGGAGTATATATATATATATATATATATATATATATATATATATATATTCCTAGAAAATATATTTATTTATGAATATGTATGTATATATGAATATATATTAAGATATATATTCACGTAATAATCTATTCTTAGTGAAAAAAGAGCCATGGATTTGACAGAGACAAGGGAGGGGATATAAGAAGGTTTGAAGAAGAAAGGAGAGGAAGAATGTAATTATAATCACAACAAAGACATCTATTTCCAGGGTGGTGATAATATCCTAGTTCAGGTCTTTGTACAAAATTTCATCATTTTTTATGTCAATATTATTTTTGTATCCTTGAAAAATATGCAATAGGATGACCTTTAACTTTTTTCCTGAAAGCGTTGCCATTTGACTATGAGTAAATATAGTGTTAGTATCCCTTCATATAACAGTGGTTTGTCGAGATTCTGACTGTCACTGGCTAGAAACTGAGTCAGTGCTTTATTGGTGAACAGCTAGTATAAATATTTTGGACTAGACATTCACCATTTTCAATATTTGGTGGGTTTTCCTACATCTGCTTAGAAATGAAGAGAGTTCACTAAGTTGCACTTTAATTGACATGGAGAGATGGCTTCACCAAAGTGGCTTCCTCCGGTTAATGGTGTAGGAGGCTAATTAACAAGTGTGAGACTACCCCCAGACAAGAGCCTCTGCAATGAGCTTACTGGAGAAATAAAAATGGCCACTCAGTGTTCCAGTACTCCCCTCCCTGTTAAAATACTTAGCCATGTCAATAGTCACTTATAATCCTATGCAGTAGCTAATTGGAAGCACTTAGTACCAATGCTGGCTTCTAGCTGTGATAAATATTTAATCACAGAGGGCCAACCTCTTTTCTGAAAGCAAACTATAGTCTGTGACTCGACTCTTAAAAACAGAACAAAGGCCTATGTCACCCAGAATGAGCCTTCCCCCTCTAGTTTAGGATGGAGAAAGGTGCCCCTAATTGCCTTGGCTAAGGACCAGTCTTCACTTTAACTGTCTGACATTTAGATGTTTCTCCTCTCACCTCTTCCTGTCGGTGTAAAAAGGAATTGAATACAAAAGGAAAGCCCACTTTGCTCACATATGTCCTCCCCATCACAATGCTAAGCCAGGATGATGCAGTATGTCACTCGAACAGTGTCATTTTTCTCTCCAATTAAAAATAATAGATGATACTAGCCAGTCACTACCTGGTGCTCTTGAAGGAAGAAACCTAGTTAGTATAGAGACAGACCCACTGTCCACTAATTTTAAGTTCAAGAATTGATGGCTATCCATCTCTGCATCTCAGCTCCACCTGCACGTCTCCAAGAATTGGTACTTCTCAGGGTGAAACTCTGACAGCCGCCATTGCAGCTGATACCTCTTCTTTTGTCATAGAGCATGTTTCACACAATGTGGAAGTGAAGAAAGACAGTCCCACTCTTCAGCTGGGTCTCCTGAATGTTTTTCTCAAAAGCTCCTTTGTCACCAGCATTCTAAACATATTTTAATGACTGATTTCCTATAAAACCTCCATTTCAATAACACTCAACAAAATGAATCTCTTCACAAATTAAGCAGCAGAAAAGAATAAAATACACACAAGATTTAATAGATGAAGAAGATAGTTATTTCACTTATTTATACATATTAATTATCACAAATCAATCTGCAACCAAGACACGCATATTTAATATTTTATTCATCCTTTTATAGAAAGTATGGATTGCCAATGTTTAGTGGAATAAATTCTGATAATCTGAATATTGGATAGATTAGTCAAAAAAGTGCAAATTATATTCAATTAACTCTCTTAACCAGAAATAAATCTTTAGAGATTTAAAAAATAAATCAATCCTTATAAGTTATTCATATCTGACTTCAGGTTTTTCAAAAAAAAAGTAGCTGCTGATAGATATTTTCTTAAAGAAATAATGCATTGGGTTACAACTAGAGGCCAATTTTAACTAATGTTTGAAAGCCACCAATCTATGCTCATGTATAAACTAACCAAACAACGAGAAAGGAAAATAAATAAGAATGATAACAATAGAAAAATAACATTAAAACAAACTTATCACTAGACTATAGTAAAGGTATAATATGGTGAAGGGGAGATTCTGACTGCATTCAGCAAAGTATAGTGAAGTTTCTAAACTCTGTGTTGTGCAGTATTTTCTTTCTGACTTCCTAGGCGTTTGTTCAAGTGCTTCCAAGTATCAGCCAAAATAATTTAAGTAAGCTCCACAATTTAAGGTAGATTTGTAAGATTAAAAAAAAGTTATCATCAAGTTTAAATATTTACTTATTTTAAGTACCAAAACCACACATAATGTATCTATAAAACCCTAGTAAACTACTTAGACACTTGTACATTTCTTCAGTTTATTTTAAGATTATAGTTTTAACATTTCTTATTCCTGGGGCTTCCTACATTTATTTTAAGAATTCCTAAAAGTTTGCTTTGACCCATCCATTAATTTCCATTTTTTCATAAGTCTGTATAACTTTGTAGTAAATGTTAATACTCCAGTGTCACACATATTTTCACAAACAATTATAGATTTTTACCTTGATATTATAATATGCAAAGTGGTAGATTAAAATATGTGTGTATATATATTACTCTTGAGAACAATAGTTCCTTGAGGGTAGAAGCTTAATCTCTAATTAGTACTTCTGAGAAATTATGTAAGAGTGGCCTGATCATAGAGGATGGTGCTTGGAACAATTGTTTAGCATATTTTCAATTGATTTTAATAGTTTTAATTATAAAATATCCTTGTGAAATCAAACCAATCAACCTTTCCAATTATCAATATTTTTCATGAACTCCATGATGGATGTCATCCACTTGACTAGATTTACAATCACCCAGGAGCATGACTCTAAGGCTGTTTCCAAAAAGGTTTAACTGAAGTAAGGAGACCCATCCTGATGTTCGGAACACCATCCCATGGGCTGAGGTTGGAGATGAATAAGAATGTGAGAGAAGTGAGATGCCAATACTCATCTTTTCTTTTCTTCCTGACTGTAGATACGGAGTGCCTGGCTACCATCTGCTCCTACCACAATCCCTTCCTTTGAGTGATGGACTATAGTCTCAAACTACAAGTCGATCGAAATGCAGCATTGTTTCTTAAAGTTTCTTTGACTGGGTAGGTTATCACAGCAACAGGAAAATTAACTATTACAAGCACCATAATTAGGCTACCCACATCAAGTACCAGACAACATCCTGTAACAGTAAACGTATCCACCCTGATTATCTCACCTCAAATTAAGATCCAGCTGAAGGAAGAGTCTTCTTAAAAGACTTTGTTTCATGATTTCAAGTTCATTGGTTTTGGGGGCCTAAACAATATTTCTTAATAGAGGTCACGTATATTGGTTTCTTGAAAAATATAGTACGCATTTTAATTGTGTTTTTTACAAAAGCTGTGAAGCTAAATCTTTAATGTAACACTAGGGTAAGATATGGTGAAATGTCACAAATAATACCAAGTGAGATCCCTTCCTGTCTTTCTATTTCTTAGCAGTCACATTGGAAATAAAATCCATTAGCATTGGGGCTCCATGACAGATCTGTGGATTGTATCCAAGGAAAAAGAATGGAAGAGAAAAACAAAATTTTCTTAGCATTTGAGAAATCAATTTAGCCGTTCATCAGCCAAGAAAGTATAAACTGACACAGTGAAGATAACTCTTAGAGATGATATGCAGAAGATGCTGTGAAAGAAGTGGGGCTATCCCCAAAGTCCCCTATACCCTCCCCCTGCCCTGCTCCCCATCCCACCCACTCCTGCTTTCTGGCCCTGGCATTCCCCTGTACCGGGGCATATGATCTTCACAAGACCAAGGGCCTCTCCTCCCATTGATGGCCAACTAGGCCATCCTCTGAAGAAAATATCTAATAAAAATAAAGGCCAGAAAGTGACAAATATCACTATGTAAAATTAAAATCACCCAGGGAAATAGCAATAACTAAAAATATGAAGACACCCTACAATAAATGGATCAACAGATTCATTTATTAGCACTTTATAGAGCAATGGAAAAACCCAGAATCTATAAAAAAAAAAACAACAAATGTACAAATGAAGCTAATAATAATATAATCAATAAATGAGCACATAGATTGAACAAAATGTGCTAAACAGTGAAGAGGAAGAAGAAGAAGAAGAAGAAGAAGAAGAAGAAGAAGAAGAAGAAGAAGAAGAAGAAGAAGAAGAAGAAGAAGAAGAAGAAGAAGAGCAGTCCCATCTCACTATGGAGACAAGAATGGGAAAGATTTCAAAAGGACAAGGTGGAACTTAAATGAGAATAAATAAATATATGGCCCACAATGGAATGCATTTGAAATACAACTTCACATTATTTTAAGGTGCTGTGAAAATGTCTTCACAGGAGGTTGGGAAAAGGCAAAATGAGAAAGGCAGAATCTGTCTAGAGTATTAATGTTGATATCTACATAAAGATAAGTTATGAAGTCTAAATTCTTCACCAATCCTATAATACAGATTTTCAGGGCCTGAAATTGCCAAACCTTCAGGCTAAGCACATCTCTCTAAAGATAAGACTCCACATGTTTAAACAAAGAACAATAAATCTTATGTAGAATCCATACAAAGTCATTTAATTCAAATAGAAACAGAGTCATCTCTCTTCTTCTGTAAACCAGTCAGAACAAAGTCAGAAAGGAATTTAATGTAGAAAGTAAAAGACAGATACAGGAAAAATGACTAGTGAAATGTGTTGGATTTAAACACACACATATTTAGTGGATACATCAGTAACAAAATAAAGTTGAAACAATATTTAATCTTATTTTAGTAAGATGTAATATTGCATTTTTGTTTGGTAGAAAGAAAAAGATTATCAAACTAGTTCTTTTGGATTTAGAATCTACTTTTTAGATTAAATCACATTTAGGTGACATTTTGTGTGATATCAACTTGCTCTCAAGAGTCATGTTATAAAGGGACATAGAAATAATAAGTATGTGGAGGTAAGACTTTGGTGACTTGACGCTTCCTTATTGTAACATCTTTCTCTTCTTTTCTCAGCTTCTGGAGAAGTCTCACTATCTAATGACCTGGTCCTTCTTACATGTGTTACTTTGACCTAGTTTAAGGTACCCTTCTTTTTTTTTTTTTTTTTTTTTTAATTAAGTACACCTATGATTACATTGAAGAAACTGAAAAATTCAGGCTAATCAGACTCATACTGTATTTATAAAATTTAATTCCATTTGTGACTTCCAATGATTTGTGTATGCAACAGTCACCTCGCTTTCTTTTGTTGTGACAAAATACCATAAGAAAATAAAATAAAAAGAAGTAAAAGTCAATGTTGGCCCCTGGCTTAGGAATATTTACCTATTATTGCTTGACCCTGTTGCTTTGAGCCTCGTTGAGATTTTGTAACACAGCAATGGCTCCCTTCATGGCAACTGGGAAGCAGTGTTTCTTATAGGTGCTGACTTCATGATGCATTAGGAAAATGGCCATGTGGACAGGTTAAGCAATGAACAAGTTCTCTGTGAACTTTTTTAGCCGTGAGTGAATCAAGGTATTTGGCATGATAGGAAAATAGTTCCATATGAAGATAACCAGCATTAGGGCCCCCTAAATTAATACATCCATGTTCAACACACACACACACACACACACACACACACACACAACGTAAAGGAAAGACATCTGGATTCACTTAAAGGATTAGGCAGCATCACTAAAAACTAGTTTCTGTGTGAAGTAAGTGGCTAAAGTTTGATTCATGGCAGAAGAGCTGCACAGTAATAAATATTTTTTTGACAGAGATAAAAAATAATGGAACTGTTTTTATATGTGGTATTCTTGTTTGTTTCATTGGTTATTCCCCAGGAATTTATCCACACTACTGCATGGATTGGAAGAAAATCCCTTTTTAGTATCTCTATAATTGATTTTAGTTGACTAGCTACCTTATGTCACATGGGGCAATGTTCTTTTGGACCTTCTGGAACACAAGGTTATTCACTGATGAATCACAGAAGATCTGCCAAACACAAATGTCACGTTTAGTGTTCACAAAAAGGAGAAGTTTGAACTAAAAATTGAGAAAATGGCTGGATCTATCAGTGGTTTATTAAAACTGGAGTTATATATGGTGGCTCATGGCTGAAAGGAATCCTAGCATTTGGGAGACAGAAACAGGAAGATGTCTATGGACTACAGAATAAGTCTATGTCTCAAAATAAAACAGCCAAACAACTAGGCGTTGTCAGTAAAATGGTGTCATTCAGAATGGTAAATACTTCCTACAGGAAATGAGCAGAATGTCACACATGACAATTGTCACCATCCTCCCTAGTTTCTCCTGAAGTCCAGGTTCAAAAGTTTCATCCAGAGTTGCAATAAAAGAAGAGCAGCCATGAAGAAATGCCCAGAGGCACAAGGAACTGACATAGATATTGTTCAGAGATTCTGTACTTCTTTCCAAGGGATGATGCACAGTTATGCTGGACAAGTTATGTATGTCCATACTTTATTGCCTGCAAGAGATATAACCATCTGTACAGTGTCCGGGAGTCATTGCCAAATGTCTGTTTCTGACATTCTTCTCAGCACATTTTATCATACCCAGTGTACTGGATAGCTTTGTGTCAATTTGACACAGCTGGAGTTATCACAGAGAAAGGAGCTTCAGTTGGGGAAGTGCCTCAATGAGATCCAGCTGTAAGGCATTTTCTCAATTAGTGATCAAGGGGGGAGGGCCCCTTGTGGGAGGGACCATCTCTGGGCTGGTAGTCTTGGGTTCTATAAGAGAGNNGNCTGAGCAAGCCAGNGGANGCAAGCCAGTAAAGAACATCCCTCCGTGGCTTCTGCATCAGCTCCTGCTTTCTGACCTGCTTGAGTTCCAGTCCTGCATCCTTTGGTGAGTAACAGAAGTATGGAAATACAAGCCGAATAAACCCTTTCCTCCCAAACTTGCTTCTTGGTCATGATGTTTGTACAGGAATAGAAACCCTGACTAAGACACCCAGATTGTTTGTAGTGAGGCAGTCTCATCTAATATTAGATGCTGCGTACAAATACCAATGCAAAAGCTGATGCTGAAATCACTTTGACATATAATATAAAGAATATTCAGGAATATGAAGTTCACACAAAAGTCATGTAATTACAGTGTGAGTAGCAATTTTGACTGCATTTCCCTAGTTATAAAGTTTAAATGCTTGTACAAACATTAAATTCATTAATCTCATTTATTTCTCTCACCACAGATGAATGGATGCGAACTCTTTCTTTGTTTCACTCTCAGCTATCTGTCTTTTTCCTTCTTTCTTTGTTTGTCTGTTTCTTTCTTTCCTTCTTTCTTTCATTTTGATTCTTTTTCTCTATAATATAAAACCTATTCAAGATCCTCTGACCGCTAGAATCATAGAAAAAAAAAATCAGCAAGGCTGTATTCACAAAATTTCATATTGTTTCCTTACAATATAATGAAGATGGTTTGACATTTAAAGCAAGAAAAAATGATGAAACTATTAATAATGACCCTATTTTATTTAATTTTACTGAAAAGAGTTTTAAATCTGTGTTTTCACTTTTTGAAAACAAAGGCACCTCTTCCTTTAATAAAATATGCATGTAATAATACTGAAATTGAGTGAAGGGTCAAGATGTACTGTGTTTATTTCATATTGCATATCAGATTGTTTACTATCTCCTCATCTATCCAGAACATTAAGGCTACAGCTATAAGAACTGTGGATGAGATGTAATTTTATCCTCTTTCCTTGTAGTTTGTATTTGGAAGAACAGTAATCTTTAACATTTTAGACATTAATACATGGATCAAGTCTGGGTAAGTATAGTGGATCAGTGCACATGAAGGTAGGAAATTGTCAGAGTAGTACCCTCCAATGAAAAGAAAATGACATGGTGCAAAACATACAGGCTCACATCATATTCAGAGAAGAGGTGATTGATTATACTGTGTGCATCAATGAACCTGTCGTCCAAAATTTAAATGTCAATGGGTTGATCCATCCTACTTACTAAATTTGCATTGAAGTTTCCTCCACTTACCTGTGGAAAAAAAGAATCATCATATTCTAGTTGTGGGATATTTGAAAGTGTAGAAATGGAAAAATTTCAGAGAAATTGATACAGGGAGCACTAACTATGGCAATGTTCAAAATGTAATCAATGAAACTTCATAACCTAGGGTTATCAGATCATTTAGCAGCATTCAACTTTAAAAACAGGCAAACATCTACTTTGAGGCAATAGACTATACACACACACACACACACACACACACAAACACACACACACACACACACA
>NC_034605.1:29880272-29891149 GCF_900095145.1 Mus pahari | reverse complement strand
AGAAAGAGAGAGAGAGAGAGAGAGAGAGAGAGAGAGAGAGAGAGAGAGAGAGTCTGTGAGCCGCCAGTCAGTGGCTTTTCCTGCTTTCCTATTAACCCTCGGGTCTTTCACCAGACTTCTAACTAATGAATTTCTCCCTTAAAGTATAGGAATAACTATTTTTAACACATCTTGTCTCCTGTGAGGTGCAGGAATGTTTTCCTGGTAGCATGTCTAAGAGATGAAGGTTTGGAGATGGTAATTACTTATTGTATAGCTCTAGGAATGTAAGGCAAAGAAGGATTTATCATTAAGGTATACTCCCAGTCTGCAAACATGGATTTTGAAAATGTGTACATTGAGACAAGAAACAATTTGTATATGACATTTTAAATTGTGTGTTAGATGGCAATTGATGAGAGGTATGACGAAGAACATCTGTACTCCCAGTGGAAGATGAAGTGGGAAAATCTTAAAAATAGTGAGGTTGAGGCCATCCTCAGCTACTTAGCAAACGAGATCTTGTTTTGAAAGAACATAGTAAAGAATGTAGACTACAGAGGAGCTTGCAAATGCCATGATATGTTTTAACCAGCACCAAAAGTGCAATAACCACTGAAGTGTGTATATCCTTTATCAATGTGTCTGTCTGTCTACCAACCTTGGTATTTTGTATTTTAGCTCCAGGATGCTTAGTTATTGACAGGGTCAGCCATGGTTTGCCTAGATTCAGCTATAAAATAATAATAATAAATGCCTGAACTTCACAACAACCTCAAAATAGTGTCATGTTGGAAGCTGAGTCTTCTAAGAAGTTGAGAAGATTTTTGAAGACCATATAGCAAAAGGAAACAAGATGTAAATGCTTTTGTCAAGATGTGAGAGCCATGTGCATCCCACAAGGGGTTTCTTTGCCAAAACAAAGAACAATTCAAGTAAGTATGCTTATAAATTTACCTGAGATAAAACACTTCAGGGGAAAATCATTTTTAACCTATATTAATCCAGATCAGCCTTTATATCCAATCAAAATCCACAGGATAACAGCCCACTAATTCCTATGTGTGTTTTGCCAGGACCAAATGGCTCAGGGAAATATGATGTAAAATGCTATCTTGTTAAAATGCATGAATTAAAAAGATTACTCTTACTATGCCATTGTTCCTAGACCACCTTGAAGTAAAGATGCAAGGAAGGTTCATTTGCTGTAAGATTACAGAAGCACACAGCCCTAAATGGCTTTTCTGTGTTATTGCATTCACAGCAGATTTCTTACTGTGTGATATAACATGATACATTCAAGCAAAGAAAAGAATTCCCAACCCGGCTTATCTGTTCTCCGGAACGTTAAGCTGTATTATGTTTTACTGCTTGTCTTGGCTTTTTATTGTTTTGATACACTTCAATGGAAATGGCCTGCTATTGTTCATTCCTGGCTTGTTTTTTAATCTTAACCCAAAGTAAAAGGAATAGTGGTCATTTGTAAGCCTTATCAGAGTCACTCAGCCAATTCAAATGGATTTTGAAAGCATTCATTCCTTTCCATAGCCTTTATTACTTGGTCTGTGCTTTACTCAATCTTTATTACAAATGAAATTAAATCTAGAAAAAATACTGTGGAAGTGTTTCATTTCCCCATGAATCAGTTTGGAAGTCCTTATGAATATTTTATTAAAATTACTATTTTCAAAATAAAGAAACAACATAGCCTATCAAATATTTTTATACTTACTAAAACGTTTTTTTCTCAAGCCAAACTGTCAATCTACATTTTAGACCTTTGCAGGAAGAACATTGTTAAAAAGCACATTTAGTTTAAATCAACACAGGCCACATTGGTCTTGAAAACCATTTCAATGAAGGTGATCAATAGAACATAATCCTCAATAAAACTTTAGTGAAAATCCTGTTTTCATGATATATTTTTAAAGTTTAATTATTGTCTCAATTTTTCACCCTCGTTTGATTGTATGGAAGGGCAAGAGTAATTGTGCTAATAAAAATAGCAGGCTGTGTGTAAGGTTGCAGTCCTGCACAGTGGGTTTGCTTATATAAATAAGCCCAGAAATGCTAGACTCAGGGGATTAGCACCACAAGCCATCAGTCTTCAAGTGGAAACAAGGTACAGAACAATGGGCAGTCCTCCCCCTTCCTGAATCAGTATCTCCAGTAGGAGGGTGGACTTCACCACTCTGCCTAAGAAAAACCTCTGCAGCCAGAGCTGAGCTGAGTGGTCTGGGATGATGAAGTACAAGCTGCTGCATCCACACACAAACATTTTTCATTTTCAAGGGATCATAAAATACACTGCATGATTTTCAGCAACGGGCAATGGGAATTTATCACAGTTTTCTGCATGCAATGATAACCAGGAATTAACAACTAATTTGAAGAACTCTGACAAAAGCACAATGTTAATATTCTTAAAATCCAACAAAATATCTTCAAATACCCATTGTCTGTGAAGAAGGATGAAAATGAAGTCTTGGACCCTGGCATAAATGAGGATGTACAGACTTATGCTTGGTGTCTGCCTATTCTATTACTAAGCCTAGTGGGTTTTGGAGTAGAAAACTTTGATAGTTTAAAGAATGATCAAAAGATAACTAAAGATCAAAAGATTAGGGTTAGAGGAATGGCTCAGTGTTTTTGAGCAGTCTACTTTTCTTGGTTCAATTCCCAACATCCCCATAGCAACTCACAGCCTTCTTTCTGTAACTCTAGTTCTAGCAAATCTGACAGCCTTCTCACCTTCTCATATACCACCACAGGTACCAGGCACATAAGTGGTACACACACACATATACATGCATATGTATGTATGTATGTATGTATATGTGTGTGTATGTGTGTGTGTGTGTGTGTGTGTGTGTGTCAAGTCACATAGTCTTAGAGTTCCCTGCCACCACCTGCCTACCACTCTCTAAGGCCTACATTCGGCATCTGACACTTACAGACAGGACTGGGAATAAAGGAAGAACATGACAGAAGCACCCTTGGATGTATGGCCTGGGCACTCTATTGCTTATGGTTGATTAGAAGGCAAGACAATATATGAGAAGCTAGAGCCAGTCTCTAGGGTTAGGAGTGGGACACCAAATAACATTTGAGGTTAATCCTAATATATTGATTTTAATATGTATAATTAAAGGAAAAGGCAGCATATAACCCTATAAATTAACAGAATTCTTGGGTCAAGTCCATGGTCTTAGTAGACAGAAACACATAGAGGAGGAAGTACTCTTTTCTTTTCTTTTTTTCCTATCTTACAAACTTTACAACTCTTCCTTTCTTTTCTACTGTTTTTCTTTTAAACAATATTTTCTTTTATTGTTGCAGTTTTAACAGATGGTGTTAAACAGATAATCCTACTATATGGAGAGTTCCCAAATTGTCTCCCCTTCATCCCTGGGTAAGTCCTGTTTCATCTGTTAGATATTTGTGCATCTTATCCTTTAACTCAAGGACTATGTTCTTTGAGAAGAGCTCCTAAGTATATCACTGGAGAACTTGGAATCCTCTGAACTTCATTTTCCATTCCTTTTTTGCAGACAGCAAAAGTACAGCATGTGTGCACTGAAGAGGTTGTATATTATTGAGGCTGCAAATGGATAATTCAGTTTTTCAAAGGTAAACAAAGTTGTGTGAATGGGTGGTTAGTACAGGTATATATCAGATATTTAGATATCGAGGAATGAAAGACCAGCTTAAATTAAGTCATGCTTGTGATAGTCAATTTATTCAGATATATGATGTTATTAGGTTTTTTGTTGTTGTTTTTTGTTTGTTTTTGTTTTGTTTTGTTTTGTTTTGTTGTTTTTGGTTTTTTGAGACAGGGTTTCTCTGTGCAGTCCTGGCTGTCCTGGAACCACTTTGTAGACCAGGATGGCCTGCAACTCAGAAATCCGCCTGCCTCTGCCTCCCGAGTGCTGGGATTAAAGGCGTGCACCACCATATTATTACTTGTATAGAAAGTTGATGAGCAAGAAGCCCACATCATAAATAAATGGGGACAATTGAAGATTTGAAGTGGGGGAGTATTTGCTTTTACTGACAAGAGAAGAATATACAGTGAGTGGTTATATGAAAATGAGGGAAATGCTATGAAAATGGGAACATGACACAAAGAAGAATCTTGCCCCACCAATAGGCTTTGGGATTTAAAAAATTTAGAGAAGAATTAGGAAAGTCAGCTGTCAATGGGAGCAAGACCAACTGAATATTCAGAGAAGAATGGTATGTTATCATTAGTGAATTAGAGTTCCAACATTTTAAGAACTGGATACCAGGCTAGGATGCTATGAGTGAGTAATAGGAAACTAAGTCCTGGATAGAACAGGGTTAGGAAGAATGAAGCGTGCTTTAGATTCTGAGTCTCTTTTGGCATACCACAAACAAGAGAATATGTGCAATAAGGTAATATTGGATGAGCTTCACAGTGCTTACGCTATAAGCATATGTGCAGGGATGGGAGTGAGCACTGCAAAATTATCCAGTGAAAAGAAGAATCCTCAGTCACATATCTGTCATTGGGTTAAAGGTTCCCAAGAAATGGCTAAGCATCTAATGTATGGACTGTTTGGACTCCTGGCAGCAGTGGTATGCATATCCTCTTCTAAATATGCCAGAGCTCTTCTCAGTGGGTAGTGAGGTCTTATTTTTGGATCACAGACTTCCTCTTAACTGTTTCTGTTGGCAGCTTTCAGGGTAGTGATAGTCCCATAAGCAGGAATTATTACTAGTCTATTTTACGGTCTGTCAATTCAATGGCTGACTTCATGATTTCTAAAACCCTTTACTGTGTCTTCCGTGTGAAAGCCTTAAATTGAATTTGCCAAATTCCATCCAAAAGTAATAAGCAAAACATCTTTTTTATTAGTAGACTATTTTAGTCTGACAACTTGCAACCTCCCAACTTTCTACCTGCTGTTTATTATCACACATACTCTGAAAACCAGATTAGCCTTTGTCCTACGAATTGCTTCTATGCACTGACTCTGAAGTTGGCTTTGTGTTTGGTTAGTTTAAGTCTTTTAACATGGTTTTTAATTAGACAACACCAACTGTGGCCCGGCAACCTCCCTATCAGCCACTCCTAGATTTTATCCATTCGTGCTCTTTCTCTTCTAGCGACAGGAGAGTGAAAGAGCCTCCATTTCCTCTCTGGTAGTAGTCAGCTGGGCAGCGGCTGATACCAAATACATTTGACTTAAAGAACTTTTCATGAATCTAACAGAACACCACTGTTATGTACACTGAAACTTGTTTGTTTTCATGACTGCTGTCTAACAAATGCAGCAACACGGACCATTTATCGTCAACAACAAAGCAAAAGCAGCCAAGCCAAGGAGGTCATTTTGCATAATAACTTTATATTTCTGACAGTAGGGAATGACCACAAGACTTGTGTTGGCTGATTTGGACACTGAGCTACATCCCCTGTCTTGCTTCTTAATGATACTATATTTATCTGTTTCTCTTATCATCCTTTTTATGTATAGAATTTGCTACCTCATTACGAATTTATTAAATTTGTAAAAAAATTAAACATTGCTGTCAAATTGTTTATCCTGAACTTAAGTAGTTTAAAGAGTCTACCTTTGTGGGAGGATTGTGCTAATGATTAATATAAAAGATATTTATTAATAATATACTTAGTTCTGTATATGATTTTTGAAAATCAATTTTGAGATACAATATCTCAAATCTGATATACTCTAAGTATTTTATTCTTAGCTATAACTTTCTTGAATCTTCAAATCCATTTATCTTATTTATTTTGGTCTCTTTTTTTTTCACAAATTCTGGTTAGATAACCAAGATGACTTCAAACTCTCTATGTAGCATAGGTGGTTGGCCTTCAGTTCCTGTGTGCTGGATTAAAGGCATAACTCACTCAACCATTCAGAACAATTTAGACAGCTTAGTAAAGACACTATTCTTTAGATTTTTCTTAATTTCCAATTTTTTCTTACTCAAATGCCAAACATGAGTATTCAATACCAGAAACGAAGAACAAGACAAGAAGAGAAAGAAGCCTTATTTTGTGGGTATTATGATAATGGGAGAAATTATGTCAATGACTCTTCTTCAGTATCTTACCCATTTTCAATCTCGGCATTTTATTCATTAATGAGAAGCCTTCATCAACAGGGGAAGAGGGCAAATAAACAGTTCTATTTCTGACCCAGAACCCATTAGTTCATTAATCCAACACATGTGTGTGTGGAACAGGTACTATGCATCCATCCATTCAAAAATCTATAGCACAAACTAAGAAACAGACACTATCCAGGTGTCAAAGGTCTGTCATACCTGAAGAATAGGTAAGCAGAGATATCAGGAAGGAATAAAGATTTGCCAAGAAGTGGAAGAGGGACTTATATGGGTTTTATTCTAAAAGGGAAAAAATGACAATTTTGACTCATTGCCTATACTATTTAACTATAAAGAGGTTGTCACTCATTCATTCCTTCAACAAATCCTTTTCTGAGTTGCTGCTAGGTAGTTTTCTCGTCATGGAATCACTCTATCACCCAAATGTGTTTTGAACTCTGGTGATCCTCCTGCCTCAGCACATGGAGGGGAATTACAGACATGAGCCAGGATTTCCAGCATCCATCTTTCGTTCAAAGTCGAGATGTCCCTTTGTAACTTGCAAATAAAAATGGCCATTTAGAAATCACTAAGCCACTTTCCTTGCACCCTTTTATTCTCCATTCTGATTTTACTCTTCAGACTTGCTTCCTGGACACCTACATTTCTTCCATCACACATCCACATTCTCTTATGAATAATCGCCAATGCGAATTTTAATGGTGGTAGGACATATAGTCAGACCTTGATTTTCCTACCAAATAAGTGTAAGATACTTCTATGATCACAGTGCTACCAATGCTTAAGCGGCATGCTCTCAAGAGAGAACAGTGAGAAATTGATCTCTGTAAGAAATTATTGTATTTTTAAAGGCATGTAAACTACAGTTTTAAGATACACCATTAGTTTTCATTCCTCCTATGGACAGCTTTGCTAGGTCTCTGCCTCATACCTTCAAGCAGGAGGAAAGATATACAATATTGGCAAAAGAAACTTCCTAGAATTGGCTGGGAACGATGTGTTTCTGGCACTCTGAAATACTTAACACCTTCGGAATAGGGGGTGGGGGGACATTGCTTTGACACGTTGTCAGTGAGACACACGTGGAAAACACTGGTGATCGAGGAAGGCTGTCAACACCATTCACCACTGCTTGTTCTTCTTTCACCCTATCCTATTCCTACAAGTACCATGTGATTCTCTCTTTAAGAATCATAAGTCTAAAACTATGCCAGGGTTTCTGAACCACCCCAAACCTGTTTGCACAATGGTCTATGAAATGAGTTCTTTCAAAAACAGATACACACAGATGGATATGGAATCACATCCATCTTCAATTAAACTAGTGAAGATTATAGTACATTAGGAATAGATTAGGAATAATAGCTAACAACGTAGGTTCAGACAAAAACAAAATGTTTCTTCAAGCTCAGCCAGGTTCACAGTAGCCTCGCCTTCAGAAAACTATCCTCTAAGAAAAATACTGTATTACAATTTACCACAAAGAATCAGAGCTGAAATCTAGTATGTTGGATATGACTAATCAAACTAGGACGCATTTGCTAAAATTATTTATTTGGAGTATAGCAGGCAGAGTGGCAGATTATTCAGTCAGAGAGATAGGGTCCAAATCTGTAATGCCAAACTTTTTAGAAAGTGGTTAACAGATGGGAGCAATCAGAAAGAGTAGATACACATTGGGTCTATTTAGATGAGGAGCTCAGATGTACAGTGGAAAGAATTTTGCATGTGGAGTTAACATCTATGATGTAGGTTTAATGTTTGCTTTTTTTGGTTAGTTTCTAAATTACTGAAGTTTGTAGTGTTCTTACAGTAGACAAATCCCAGTATTGCTGATAGAAAAATTGTAAACAATGCCTAAAACGGAGTTTTTAAAGATTTGAGATTTGCTTTATGTTTTAGAGACAGGCTTACATATATCCCAGGCTAGTCTGGAGCTCACAGTATAGTGAAAAATTAACTTGAACTTAGGATTACTCTATCTACCATCCAAATGCTAGGATTCTAAGCATGCACTACCAAGCCCAGTTTATGTAGTGTTGGGCCCAGAGCTTCATTCATAATAGGTCAACACTCAACTAATCTATATCCATAATCTGAGGTTTTGAAGGGCTTTGAGGATTAACTGGTATACCACAGTAAGTGCCTATCAAAGACTTAGAATATGTACGGCAGGATTTGAATAACTGTAAATGTAAATGGGAAGCATTGGCTCAACTGAAGTGTGCAGAAGGTAGCCAGTCTGTGAGAATCACTATATTGAATTACTAGTGTAGGGTTTGTAGACTTCTCTCCCTTCCTCATCTCAGAACAAGTTATGATCTGAACTTGCCACTCAGGGGCCAAGAAAACTTGCCAGAATCCTGCCATGTCTTATCTTAACAACCATGAGAAGACAGTCATAAGGGTGAAAAATACCAGCTGCTACTCCGCAGCCACACCAACTGAACTCTACTCTCATGAGCAATGTCTCCACAGAGCAGTACTGAACATGAATAAATGTCAACAGTGTGTGGGGTAAAAGAGAACTTCAGATATTAGGACTCAGTACGTGGAGGAACAACATAGAAGCAGAGCATCACTAAACATCCTCTTCTAAAGCATTTACCATGTGACTTTGGTGTTCTAAGTGTCTTCGATTTCTCCACTTTATCACTTTCCTCCTCAGTGATTTTCAGCAAGAGCTCCAAGACCAGAACTAGACTCTTCTTTGCATCTTTACCGCACAAATGGAAGGAACAATTCTCTAACCATGATTAGATGAGAATCACACCTAAGCTACACAAGGAACTCCTAGAAGGAGAGAAGGCATGAAAATTTTCCAAGATAATGATTCTCTGTTTGGGCAGAAGATTTTGACTAGAAAAGTGGAAGCTGTGGATGGGAGGGACCATTTTTATTGCAGTCCAGTGGTATCTAGCTGGTTCTCCAAAACTAGATCTGTGCTAATAAGAGGTGGCTTCCTCTGAAAATAAGGTGGGTGTGTGAGGACAGGGAATGGTAATGTGAAAAAAATGAAGTCGTTAGATGTTTTTTAAAAAAAAGTATTTCAAATATTTTATTTGTTTGTTTGTGAGACATGGTATCATGTAGCCAAGGCTAAGCTTAAACTGTCTGTGTATTCAAGGATAAACTTAACCACCTTTTTTGATCCTCCTATTTCTACACAGACAGTGCCAGAATAAGAGGTTCATAACACCATGCTCAGTTTTACACCATGTTGGAGACTGAACCGAGAACCAGATGCATATCGAATAAGTACTCTCCCAACTGAACTACATTCAAGGTTGTTCTCAACAATTCCAAACTGTATGATTCCAAGTTGTGTTAGTGACTGTTGTGGTAAAAGCAGATCCAGTTGGAGGTGGGAACAGAGACACAGTAGTGTCAAAGACACCAGAGACATACGAATGTTAGGTTTTAAGCGCTACAGAGATAGCGTGAGTACTCTAAAGGAGTACCATTTGCTCACGCAGCACCAGATGGTAATATCTTTATACATCTACAATATTAGGTTTTGCTTTATTTTGACTTTATTGCTTGTTCTTCATCTCAGCACCTATGAAAGTCCTTATTACACTGGCACAATTTCTTCTGAGTTGACTCTTTGAGGTTTCTGAGTGATCTACCAGCAAAATCTCAAAAGTATAAAATGAATGTGTTCCGTGGGTTCTTGGCCAGGAAGGGGAGGGAAGTGTACCTACACAAATAAGCCTTCTAATCCAACACTGAATTTACTACAGTGCTCCCCATGCCCTTTGCAGATCTGAGAACATAACGTTTCTGTAGTGGAAATTAAACGCTTATTTCCTCAATATGTGCCTTTCATATCAGGAAACATGAAGAGGATAACCTTGTATTTTCAGTCAAAGGGTATAGCCTAAATTATATGTAGCACGTAGCATTGCACACAAGCATAAAATTCCCAAAAGTCCGTCCAAAAGAAGAGTTTTAATACAGAAAAAGACATTACAGGAGACTATATGGGACTGCAGCCTAAGCTGACGACTCCAGTCTCAAAGTTCTTTCTTCCTCCTTCCCTCTTCTCTCTATTTCTCCTCTGGCTCCTCTGCCTATTTTCTGGTTTTTTGCTCCCTTTCTTCCATCTCCTTCCTCCTTCCTCCCTCCTCAGTGTCTCTTCATTTTCTTCTACCTTTGTCTACTCAGTCCTGCCTTTCTCTCTGCAAAGAGAAGCTACTGCAGGTGACCTTGAAATTGCAGCTCAGCAGCAGGTTTACACTTGTCTGGCAGTAGAGCTGCTAAAAGCAAACTGCATTTAGAACATGTTTCATCCTACCAACCTGATTTAAAAAAAAAGAAAAAAACAAACAATCAGGCTCTATGCCTGAAAGACTTTCTGAAGTATGGAAATGCACACTAACTCACAGGAAATTACAAATGTCATATAATGCTGAGGCAGTCCGTTTTAACAAATGTGGCTGAGGTTTGCTGAAGCACCTATGTGGGGCTCATAGATTTAAACGCCATGTGAATAAAAGCCCTCTACAAAGCTCATGGAAAGTACGGAGATGGTGGAGGGTGCTGAGCAAAGCAGGGATTTGCTTAGATTCTTAAATCTTGTTAATAGTTTTGGTGGATCTATTTCAAAATGAAGTCATGATAAAATTTTCTGTCTCATTGAAAAACAAAGTAGCAGTGATCTTGCCAGGTAGATAAGACTTGGGCTTTTCTTTCATGGGGATTTTTTTTATTGCTTTTTTTTTGAGTATTTTTTAAAATTTATTTATTATTATTTTCTTTATTTACATTTCAAATGCTAT